>NC_071992.2:71490543-71796413 GCF_028885655.2 Pongo abelii
CAGGAAGAAGTTGAATCTCTGAATAGACCAATAACAGGATCTGAAATTGTGGCAATTATCAATAGCTTACCAAACAAAAAGAGTCCAGGACCAGATGGATTCACAGCCGAATTCTACCAGAGGTACAAGGAGGAACTGGTACCATTCCTTCTGAAATTATTCCAATTAATAGAAAAAGAGGGAATCCTCCCTAACTCATTTTATGAGGCCAGCATCACCCTGATACCAAAGCCTGGCAGAGACACAACCAAAAAAGAGAATTTTAAACCAATATCCTTGATGAACATTGATGCAAAAATCTTCAATAAAATACTGACAAACTGAATCCAGCAGCACATCAAAAAGCTTATCCACCATGATCAAGTGGGCTTCATCCCTGGGATGCAAGGCTGGTTCACTATATGCAAATCAATAAATGTAATCCAGCATATAAACAGAACCAAAGACAAAAACCACATGATTATCTCAATAGATGCAGAAAAGGCCTTTGACATAATTCAACAACTCTTCATGGTAAAAACTCTCAATAAATTAGGTATTGATGGGACGTATCTCAAAATAATAAGAACTATCTATGACAAACCCACAGCCAATATCATACTGAATGGGCAAAAACTGGAAGCATTCCCTTTGAAAACTGGCACAAGACAGGGATGCGCTCTCTCACCACTCCTATTCAACATAGTGTTGGAAGTTCTGGCCAGGGCAATTAGGCAGGAGAAGGAAATAAAGGGTATTCAATTAGGAAAAGAGGAAGTCAAATTGTCCCTGTTTGCAGACGACATGATTGTATATCTAGAAAACCCCATTGTCTCAGCCCAAAATCTCCTTAAGCTGATAAGCCACTTCAGCAAAGTCTCAGGATACAAAATCAATGTACAAAAATCACAAGCATTCTTATACACCAATAACAGACAAAAAGAGAGCCAAATCATGAGTGAACTCCCATTCACAATTGCTTCAAAGAGAATAAAATACTTAGGAATCCAACTTACAAGGGACGTGAAGGACCTCTTCAAGGAGCGCTACAAACCACTGCTCAAGGAAATAAAAGAGGATACAAACAAATGGAAGAACATTCCATGCTCATGGGTAGGAAGAATCAATATCGTGAAAATGGCCATACTGCCCAAGGTAATTTATAGAATCAATGCCATCCCCATCAAGCTACCAATGACTGTCTTCACAGAATTGGAAAAAACTTCTTTAAAGTTCATATGGAACCAAAAAAGAGCCCGTAACTTCATTCTTTCTAAAAAGACAGCTGAACTCTAATTAAATACCAACATGCTCTTTAAGGAAAACCACTTTTCTGATGTAATAGGGAAATGAAAATAGGGACTCAACAAATGTTTGAGATAAGAAATGAATCTATCAGCTTTTTAAAAGTTTTTTTTGTTGTTATTGCTTTTGTTTTCTGAAAGAGAATTAAATCGTCTGCCTACAGTTCTCTGCTTAAATTCATCCTCCAGAGAATGTCCAGCTGTCTTTTCAAAATATGTGTCTGGTTATGCCATTGCTCTCTGTGAACACCTTCCCCCTTTTCAATGGATGGACTCTGAAGTCCTCAGGATGGTATCACTAAGCACTGCTGTAATTAGGCTCCAGTATTCTATATAGCAGCATAAGATAGAGGTCAGGGTACAGAATCAAAATAAATATGTAGAAAATCAAGGACAGATTAACTTTAAGTAGAGACAGCTACTGATGTGCAATTAGATTTCATTTATTTCTTGGTCACTTTTTTTATAAAAGGCTAATTCAAGTGTTTCCCTTCAGTGTATTCATAACGTGACCTCAGACTGTAGTTCAACTAGTATTGGGATTTGTTTTAAAATACACAATATATACTTTGCAAACTTCTATGGGCTACTGTTTTATTTCCTAAGTATGTCTGAACTCTTTAGCTGTGTATAAATGTCAGAATTAGTTGGTTCCCTCTAAAATTATTGTGGAAAATACAACAAGCAAAAAAGCAAAAAGAAACAAAACCAAAACTAGGGCTAAAACAGAAATATGAGCTTGAAGCTATATCTTGATCTGAGAAAGTCTTAGTATGTATTTAAAAAATATATTCTCACAAGGAAGAATTGAATATTTTAAAATTAGATCATATTTGTATTTTTTCATTGATATTTAGTTCTCCTGGCGGTGTGAAATCTGGCTGACTTTTTATTGGATTTCCTACATGATTCTATATAGCTGAGATAGACACTATTTTATCCTTAATCATTATTTCCTTCAGTTTTATAGTTGGATACTATCATATGAAGAGTAATTTTCTTCTGTTGACCATGTGGGTTGACTTTCTCAGATTGCTCTGAATCTAATGGAAGATAAAAAATATTCTTTTACTTTTCTTTAATGGGGGTGCCTGTCTTTGGCTCCATCCTTCCATAGATCAGGAGATCAGACTTGCTGAACTCTATTTCTAATGTTTTCAGAGCCAAAGGTGCTAAAAAAATACACAGATGTATAGATAATTGAGAAGACAGCCCAACCCTCTGAACTTAGCTGTGGACAAATGCCTATAAGTTGTTTGATATTCCAGAGAGCATTTCCATTGAGGCCTATGACCTCAATGAAGAGCTCCACTAACTACCTTCATTGTATTTCCACTATCATAACAGTATACACTTATTATGGGAAATGTTCTCTCTTTTACCTACAGACATGTATTACTCCAGAACCATGAGAAATACATCTGATAAAATATTTAATAGAGTAAAAAAACAGAGGTTTAAGTTCTCTAATTTCTCCTAAGAAAGACATTGAATCTATCTCTACAAAATAACAGAAAAAAAACTCTCCCATGTTATACCATATTCCCTAAAGCAAGGTCAGTTGAGTAAGTCATTGGGATCATAAAAAGTCTAAAACTACTTAGGTGTGTACTAGCCTGCTAAGTCTGCCATAGTAAAATACCACGGACTGGGAGGCTTAAACAACATAAATTTATTTCTCACAATTCTGAATGCTGGAGGTCCAATATCAAGGTGTCAGCGGTTTGGTTTCTCCTGAGGTCTCTCTCTTTGGTTTGTGGATGGCAGCCTTCTCACAGTGTCCTCTCATGGCCTTTTCTCTGTGTGTACATCACTGGTATCTCTCCATGTATACAAATGTTTTCTTCTTATAAGGACACTAGTCATATTTGATTAGGGCCCACCCTGCTGACCTCATTTTAACTTAATCGCCTCTTTAAAGGCCTCATCTCTAAATATAGTCACTTTCTAAGGTACTGGGGATTAGAGCTTCAACATATGAATTTGATAAAGGGTCATAATTCAGTCCTTAACAAGAGGATCACTTGGAAATCATTCTGATCTCTTTCTTCATTCACTCTCCTTTTCCCTTCCAACTCTACTGCCCTTAGTTTTGGAGTAAGCCCAGTTAAGGGTTCAAATGTTGGTCTTTAACATGTGTGTATGAAGGTACCTGGCCCCAGTGAATATGTTTTAAGTCCAAGTTTGTCCCAATTTGAATAGAGCTGACTTGTCATACACCATTTCCCACATCCTGTGTTTTACCAGATTTCATCATGGAAGAACCTAAAATTCTTTTCTCCAAGGTCCTACAAACCAAACTATGCATTTTTTGATGGAATGTGCTTTGAAGTTAATCACATGCAGCCTTGGGAGTCTTGGCTAGTATTCCTAAAAAGGCCATGAGCCCAGAACACAAGTGCATCAATGTTCCTAAATCTGTAAGATCTGACTTTGACTTGTCTATAGTGACATTCATTTGTATGTGTTTCTCACTCTCTGGTTGCACCGTAAGTCTGATGTTCTGGCAGAATTATCATTGGATTGGATTTTGAGTTATTTAGGTGTTGGGAAATGTCATTCAATATTGACCAAATATGTTTCATTTAGTTTGAAATCCAGAAATAGCTCAGTTATAGATTAAATAATTTTGCAGGACAGAGTAAGAAGACTATAAATATTAATAAAATGCATTAGCTCTGCTCTATTAGCCATTCCCATTCTTAGGGTAATTCCTCTGCATTTCTAATCCAACATCAATTATAGGGCTTTAGGAATGATAAATAATTAAAATAATTTTAGAAAATAAGAGTTTATTTCCAGTATTTTTATCTAGAAGCCATGTGCTAAGAAAACAAAATGGAAAAACATGTGGTGCTGCTTCATTTGTAAAACAAATAAAAATTTATTTTCATTCATTCTTCAGACATCTACATTTTCAACACAGATGACAAAACTCTTGTCCCATCAGAAAAACAAGAATAGATTTTTAATGATTTTTTATGAGAAGTTAGAAAATATAACAGATGCACATTGATCATGCATTCATTTTCAAAGTTATTTCATTTTAGCATAAGCAATTATCAATAATGACAATTATGTAAATGGCTTTCAAGTAATATAATTTTATGTTATATATCATCCCAAGAAACTATTCAAATTTGAATAGCAAAGATAATCTGAAATAAATGAATGAAACATCTGTCTTTTTTTAATTTAGTAGTTATTTAATAAATTTTAGGTGACATAGGAGCCTTCATAAGGAAATGAAGACCCAAAGAAACACATAAAACTGCTTCTTTTATTATAATTATACTTTAAGTTCAGGGATACATGTGCAGAACGTGCAGGTTTGTTACATAGGTATACACACGCCATGGTGGTTTGCTGCACCCATCAACCCATCACCTACATTAGGCAGTTCTCCTAGTGCTATCCCTCCCCTAGCCTCCTGCCCCCGACAGGCCCCAGTGCATGATTTTCCCCTCCCTGCATCCATGTGTTCTCATTGTTCAACTCCCATTTATGAGTGAGAATATACAGTGTTTGGGTTTCTGTTTCTGTGTTAGTTTGCTGAGAATGATGGTTTCCAGCTTCATCCATGTCCCTACAAAGGACATGAACTCATCCTTTTTAATGGTTGCATAGTATTCCATGGTGTATATGTGCCACATTTTCTTTATCCAGTCTATCATTGATAGGGATTTGGGTTGGTTCCAAGTCTTTGCTATTATGAATAGTGCCTCAATAAACATACGTGTGCATGTGTCTTTATGGCAGCATGGTTTATAATCCTCTGGGTATATACCCAGTAATGGGATGGCTGGGTCAAATGGTATTTCTAGTTTTAGATCCTTGAGGAATCGCCATACTGTCTTCCACGATGGTTGAATTAGTTTACAGTCCCACCAACAGTGTAAAAGTGTTCCTATTTCTCCATATCCTCTCCAGCACCTGTTGTTTCCTGACTTTTTAATGATTGCCATTCTAACTGGTATGAGATGGTATGTCATTGTGGTTTTGATTTGCATTTCTCTGATGGCCAGTGATGATGAGCATTTTTTCATGTGTCTTTTGGCTGCATAAATGTCTTCTTTTGAGAAGTGTCTGTTCATATCCTTCACCCACTTTTTGATGGGTTGTTTGTTTTTTTCTTATAAATTTGTTTAAGTTCTTTGTAGATTCTGGATATTAGCCCTTTGTCAGATGGATAGGTTGCAAAATTTTTTTCTCATTCTGTGGGTTGCCTGTTCATTCTGATGATAGTTTCTTTTGTTGTGCAGAAGCTCTTTAGTTTAATTAGATCCTATTTGTCAATTTTTGCTTTTGTTGCCATTGCTTTTGGTCTTTTAGTCATGAAGTCTTTGCCCATGCCTATTGTCCTGAATGGTATTGCCTAGGTTTTCTTCTAGGGTTTTTATGGTTTTAGGTCTCATGTTTAAGTCTTTAATCCATCTTGAGTTAATTTTTGTATGAGGTGTAAGGAAGGGTTCCAGTTTCAGTTTTCTGCATATGGCTAGCCAGTTTTCCCAACACCATTTATTAAATAGGGAATCCTTTCCCTATATCTTGTTTTTGTCAGGTTTGTCAAAGAACAGATGGTTGTAGATGTGTGGCATTATTTCTGAGGCCTCTGTTCTGTTCCATTGGTCTATATCTCTGTTTTGGTACCAGTACCGTGCTGTTTTGGTTACTGTAGCCTTGTAGTATAGTTTGAAGTCAGCTAGCATGATGCCTCCAGCTTTGTTGTTTTTGCTTAGGGTTGTCTTGGCAATGCAGGCTCTTTTTTTGGTTCCATATGAAATGTAAAGTAGTTTTTTCTAATTCTGTGAAGAAAGTCAATGGTAGCTTGATGGAGATAGCATTGAACCTATTAATTACTTTGGGCAGTATGGCCATTTTCACGATATTGATTCTTCCTATCCATGAGCATGGAATGTTTTTCCATTTGTTTGTGTCCTCTCCTATTTCCTTGAGCAGTGGTTTGTAGTTCTCCTTGAAGAGGTCCTTCACATCCCTTGTAAGTGGTATTCCAAGGCATTTTATTCTCTTTGTAGCAATTGCGAATGGGAGTTCACTCATGATTTGGCTGTCTGTTTATCTATTATTGGTGTATAGGAATGTTTGTGATTTTTGCACATTGATTTTGTATCCTGAGACTTTGCTGAAGTTGCTTACCAGCTTAAGGAAATTTTGGGCTGAGATGATGGGGTTTTCTAGATATACAATCATGTCATCTGCAAACAGGGACAATTTGACTTCCTCTTTTCCTTATTGAATACCCTTTATTTCTTTCTCCTGCCTAATTGCCATGGCCAGAACTTCCAATACTGTGTTGAATAAGAGTGGTGAGAGAGTGCGTCCTTGTCTTGTGCTGGATTTCAAAGGGAATGCCTCCAGCTTTTGCCCATTCAGTATGGTATTGGCTTTGGGGTTGTCATAAATAGCTCTTATTATTTTGAGATATGTCCCATCAGCACCTAGTTTATTGAGAGTTTTTAGCATGAAGAGCTGTTGAATATTGTCGGAGGACTTTTCTGCATCTATTGTGATAATCATGTGGTTTGTCATTGGTTCTATTTATGTGATGAATTACATTTATTGATTTGCATATGTTGAACTGACCTTACATCCCAGAGATGAAGCTGACTTAATCATGGTGGATAAGCTTTTTGATGTGCTGCTAGATTCGGTTTGCCAGTATTCTGTTGAGGATTTTTGCAGTGATGTTCATCAGGAATATTGGCCTGAAATTTTCTTTTTTGTTGTGTCTCTGCCAGGTTTTGGTATCAGGATGATGCTGGTCTCACAAAGTGAGTTAGAAAGGAGTCCTTCTTTTGCTATTGTGTGGAATAGTTTCAGAAGGAGTGGTAACAGCTCCTCTCTGTACTTCTGGTAAAATTCAACTGTGAATCTGTTTGGTCCTGGGCTTTTTTTGGTTAGTAGGCTATTAATTACTGCCTCAATTTCAGAGCTTGTTATTGGTCTATTCAGGGATTCAGCTTCTTCCTGGTTTAGTCTTGGGAGGGTGTTTGTGTCCAGGAATTTATCCATTTCTTCTAGATTTTCTAGTTTATTTGTGTAGAGGTGTTTATAGTATTCTCTGATGGTAGTTTGTATTTCTGTGGCATCAGATATGTGATCTCCCCTTTATCATTCTTTTTTTTTTTTTTTTTGTGATAGAGCCTTGCTCTGACTCCCAGGCTGGAGTGCTGTGGCACAATCTTGGCTCACTGCAACTTCTGCCTCCCAGGTTCAAGCGAATCTCCTGCTTTAGCCTCCTGAGTATCTGGGACTACAGGCGTATGCCACCATGCCTGGCTAATTTTTTTTTTTTTTTTGAGATGGAGTCTTGTTCTGTTGCCCAGGCTGGAGTGCAGTGGCACAATCTCAGCTCACTGCAAGCTCTGCCTCCCAGGTTCACACCATTCTCCTGCCTCAGCCTCCTGAGTAGTTGTGACTACAGGTGCCCACCACCATGCCTGGTTAATTTTTTGTATTTTTTTTTTTTTAATAGAGATGGAGTTTCACCATGTTAACAAGGATGGGCTCGATCTCCTGACCTCATGATCCACCCACCTCGGCCTCCCAAAGGGCTGGGATTACAGGCATGAGCCACCACACCCAGCCATGCCTGGCTAATATTTGCATTTTTAGTGGAGACGGGGTTTCACCATGTTGGCCAGGCTGGTCTTGAACTCCAGACCTCAAGTGATCTGCCCACCTCGGCCTCCCAAAGTTCTGGGATTACAGGTGTGAGCCACCATGCCCAGCCCCCTTTATCAGTCTTTATTGTGTCTATTTGATTCTTCTCTCTTTTCTTCTTTATTAGTCTGGCTAACAGTCTATCTATTTTCTTAATCTTTTTTTTAAAAAAACAGCTTCTGGATTCATTGATTTTTTTGAAGGGTTTTTTGTGGCTCTGTCTCCTTCAATTCTGCTCTGATCTTAGTTATTTATTGTCTTCTGCTAGCTTTTGAATTTGTTTGTTCTTGCTTCTCTCATTCTTTTAATTGTGATGTTAGTGTGTCGATTTTAGATCTTTCCCGCTTTCTCCTTTGGGCATTTAGTGGTATAAATTTCCCTCTAAACACTGCTTTAGCTGTGTCCCAGAGATTATAGTATGTTGTGTCTTTGTTCTCATTGGTTTCAAATAACTTATTTATTTCTTCCTTAATTTCATTATTTACCCAGTAGTCATTCAGAAGCAAGTTGTTCAGTTCCCATGTAGTTGTGGGGTTTTGAGTGAGTGAGTTTCTTTTTTTTTTTTTGAGATGGAGTCTTGCTCTGTCACCAGGCTGAAATGCAGTGGTACAATCTCGGCTCACTGCAACCTCTGCCTCCCAGATTCAAGCCATTCTACTGCCTCAGCCTCCCAAGTAGCTGAGACTACAGGAGCACATCAACATGCCCAGCTAATTTTTGTATTTTTAGTAGAGATGGGGTTTCACCATGTTGGCCAGGATGATCTCAATCTCTTGACCTCATGATCCACCTGCTTCAGCCTCCCAAAGTGCTGGGATTATAGGCATGAGCCACCACACCCGACCTTGAATGAGTTTCTTAGTCCCGTGTTCTAATTTGATTGCAGTGTGATCTGAGAGACTGTTTGTTATGACTTCCATTCTTTTGCATTTGCTTAGGAGTGTTTTACTTCCACTTATGTGGTCAATTTTAGAATATGTGCGATGTGGTGTTGAGAAGAATGTATATTCTGTTGATTTGGGGTAGAGACAGTTCTGTAGATGTCTATTAGGTCTGCTTGGTCCAGAGCTGAGTTCAGGTCCTGAATATCCTTGTTAATTTTCTGTCTCATCGATATATCTAATATTGACAGTGGGATGTTAAAGTCTCCCACTATTATTATGTTGGAGTCTAAGTCTCTTTGTAGGTCTCTAAGAACTTCTTTATGAATCTGGGTGCTCCTGTATTGGATGCATATATATTTAGGATAGTTAGCTCTTCTTGTTGCATTGATCCCTTTACCATTATGTAATGCCCTTTTTGTCTTTTTTGATCTTTGTTGGTTTAAAGTCTGTTTTATCAGAGACTACAATTGCAATTCATGCTTTGTTTTTGCTTTCCATTTGCTTCGTAAATATTCCTCCATCCCTTTATTTTGAGCCTATGTGTGTCTTTGCACGTGAGATGGGTCTCCCGAATACAGCACACTGATGGGTTTTGACTCTTTATCCAATTTGCCAGTCTGTGTCTTTTAATTGGGGCATTTAACCCATTTACATTTAAGGTTAATATTGTTATGTGTGAATTTGATCCTGTCATTATGATGCTAGCTGGTTATTTTGCTGGTTTTTTGATGTCATTTCTTCATAATGTCAATGGTCTTTACAATTTGGTATGTTTTTGCAGTGGCTCCTACTGGTTGTTGCTTTCCATGTTTAGTGCTGCCTTCAGGAGCTCTTTTAGGGCAGGCCTGGTGGTGACAAAATCTCTCAGCATTTGCTTGTCTGTGAAGTATTTTATTTCTCCTTCACTTATGAAGCTTAGTTTGGCTGGATATGAAATTCTGGGTTGAAAATTCTTTTCTTTAAGAATGTTGAATATTGGCCCCCAGTCTCTTCTGGCTTGTAGGGTTTCTGCTGAGAGATCTGCTGTTAGTCTGATGGGCTTCCCTTTGTAGGTAACCGATCTTTCTCTTTGGCTGCCCTTAACAGTTTTTCCTTTATTTCAACCTTGCTGAATCTGACGATTATGTGTCTTGGGGTTTCTCTTCTCGAGGAGTATCTTTGTGGTCATCTCTGTATTTCCTGAATTTGAATGTTGACCTGTCTTGCTAGGTTGGGGAAGTTCTCCTGGATAATATCCTGAAGATATTTTCCAACTTGGTTCCATTCTCCCCATCACTTTCAGGTACACCAAGCAAATGTAAGTTTGGTCTTTTCACATAGTCCCATATTTCTTGGAGGCTTTGCTCATTCCTTTTCATTCTTTTTTCTCTAATCTTGTCTTCACACTTTATTTCATTAGGTTGATCTTCAATCTCTGATGTCCTTTCTTCCGCTTGATTGATTCGGCTGTTGATACTTGTGTATGCTTCATGATGTTTTCGTGCTGTGTTTTTCAGCTCCATCAGGTCATTTATGTTCTTCTCTAAACTGGTTATTCTAGTTAGCAATTCTTCTAACCTTTTTTCAAGGTTCTTAGCTTCCTTGCATTGGTTTAGAACATGCTCCTTTAGCTTGGAGGAGTTTGTTATTACCCACCTTCTGAAGCCTCCTTTTGTCAGTTTGTCAAACTCATTTTCCATCCAGTTTTGTTCCCTTGCTGGCAAGGAGTTGTAATACTTTGGAGGAGAAAAGGCAGTCCAGTTTTTGGAATTCTCAACCTTGTTGCACTGGTTTTTCCTCATCTTCATGGATTTATCTACTTTTGGTCTTTGATGTTGGTGACCTTCAGATGGGATTTTTGTGTGGATGTCCTTTTTGTTGATGTTGATGCTATTCTTTTCTATTTGTTAGCTTTCCTTCTAACAGTCAGGCCTCTCTTCTGCAGGTCTGCTGGAGTTTGCTGGAGGTTCACTCCAGACCCTGTTAGGCTGCAGAACAACAAAGATTGCTGCCTGTTCCTTCCTCTGGAATCTTCATCCCAGAGAGGCACCCGCCAGATGCCAGCCAGAGGTCTCCTGTATGAGGTGTCTGTTAACCCCTGCTGGGAGGTGTCTACCAGTCAGGAGGCATGGGGGTCAGGGACCCACTTGAGAAGGCAGTCTGTCCCTTATCAGAGCTCAAATGCTGTGCTGGAAAATCTGCTGTTCTCTTCAGAGCTGGCAAGCAGGAATGTTTAAGTCAACTGAAGCTGCACTTATAGCCGCCCCTTCCCCCAGGTGCTCTGTACCAGGCAGATGGGAGTTTTATCTATAAGCCCCTGACTAGGGCTGCTGTCTCTCTTTCAGAGATGCTGTGCCCAGAGAGGAGGAATCTAGAGAGGCAGTCTGGCTACAGCAGCTTTGCCAAGCTGCAGTGTGCTCTGCCCAGTTCAATCTTCCCAGCAGCTTTGTTTACACTGTGTGGGGAAAACCGCCTACTCAAGCCTCAGTAATGGAGGACACCCCTCCCCCCACCAAGCTCTAGCATCCCAGGTTGACTTCAGACTGCTGTGCTGACAGCGAGAATTTCAAGCCAGTGGATCTTAGCTTGCTGGGTTTGGTGGGGGCGGGATCCGCTGAGCTAGACCACTTGGCTCCCTGGCTTCAGTCCCCTTTCCAGGGAGTGAATGGGTTCTGTCTCACTGGCATTCCAGGCACCACTGGGGTATGAAAAAAAACCTCCTGCAGCTAGCTTGTTGTCTACCCAAACAGCCTCCCAGTTTTGTGTTTGAAACCGAGGGCCCTGGTGGTATAGGCACCCGAGGGAATCTCCTGGTCTGAGGGTTGTGACGACCCTGGGAAAAGTGTAGTATCTGGGCCAGAATGCAATGTCCCTCACAGCACAGTCCCTCAAGGCTTCCCTTGGCTAGGGGAGGGAGTTTTCTGACCCCTTGGGCTTCCCAGGTGAGGTGACGCCCCACCCTGCTTTGGCGCACCTTCCCTGGGCTGCACCCACTGTCTAACCAGTCTCAATGAGATGAGCTGGGTACTTCAGTTGGAAATGCAGAAATCACCTGCCTTCTGGGTTAATCTCGCTGGGAGATGCAGACTGGAACTGTTCCTATTCAGCCATCTTCTCAGGTTTCAAAACGTCTGCCTTTTCAAGTGCTGTAGAGATTAATTATAATCAATTGACTGAAATTGCCAAGTTTTTCTCAAGTTGGAAGTGACTTTAGCATAGAAAAAGGGACTTTGTAGTGTAGTTGAATCTAGATAAATTACAAATGACAGGCTTTTAATTTGTATTATTTAATTCATAACTTTAAAATTTGACAAAGGAACAAAATGAAAATTACATTTTCCACATAGTAGAATGAGTGTCACTTTTAATTTAGTTTGTTTGTCATGGAAATATTCCTATTACTGCAAGAATCATTCGTTCAATTTAAAGCAAAATTGTGGAGTATATATGGGCTAACTACAAGTGGTTGATCATAGTCTTTTTAGAATTTTATGTACTATCAATTAAACAATTTTACTTATCTAAGAAATAAATGTGAACAGTATATTTTTTCATTTTCAAAGTTTCCTAATGGTCTGAACAAGAAGGTGGAATTTGGAGGCATTTAGGATAGAAAATTTGTTGAGAACTGATATTCAAATCTCTCATTTTCTGCTCTTCATCAATAACATCAGCAAACTTCGTTAAAAATCACTTCTTTTTGCCTGATTTTCCCTGTGTGCCTTAATGATAGTATATCTGGAATGAATTCTCACCTTGAACTGTTTATAGTTTTTTTCATAGACTTTTCTCCCACATTTGTGTCTTCGATTCTTCTTTGCCTAGACGCCTTACTCAGCTCCCACTTCCATCTGAAACCCCCTCCTGGCCTTCTTACTCTTCTCTGTTCTCCAGGCCCCTGGTGTCCCACCCAGTCCTGTGCCATCTGTCATCTTGCACAGTCCAGTGCTCAGAACACCTCCTTCTTGCCCTCCTTCACCAAATTCACTTCACACTCCACTTCATGCAGTTTGGTTCCCCCACCATTTATACCATATTGCCATGTAAAGTTTATTAAACATCAATCAAGCTAAAGGATAAACAATAAACCTAGTTATGTTATTTGATTTCAACATTACACTTGTGTTTATGGCCATTTGCTTAGAACTTAGTGTAGAGGGGACATTCTCCTGGACATTATCTGACACCAAACAATTCAGTCCATAGTACTATTAAAGAACAACATTTTAGCAACTGAGTTTTAAACATCAAATTGGCTTTTATTAATGATTCATGAATCAGGTGACATTCCATCTATGAAATAGAAAGGTGCCCTACTAAGCTGAGCAGATGGGTGGGCTTTATAATGGAAAAGACTGAAGAAAGCAGAAAGAAGAAACAAAAAGTGGATTGGTCATTTCAAAGCTACTTTCCTTGCTTACGTTGAACTAGAGGAGACTTCCTTATCATGTGAGCTTAGGTTGACTGGGCCCCTTTCAATTGGTTACTGTGAATCTCCTTTTTTTTTTTTTTAACAATTGGCCTATTTTTACATTCAGTTTGACAATGTGGCATCTGGCATGAGTGACTCCATTCTGGTTTTATCTGGTCTGTTGGGGCCTAGTTCAGGAGCTTAATCCAAAACAATGACCTCCCACATATTTTATTGAACAGCTTTCCCCTTTTGATCAGACTCAACCTGTACTGAGGGATTGATAAAAATTTATGGCATCAGCACTACTGTCAGTCACCATCATGGCAGGGTTGTCTTTGTCTTAGCATGAAACTCATAAGTCACAATGTCAGCCTTGTGGAAGACACATTCCTTTGGTCATCTTGCAGTTGTTGCTCTAATCACAGTGAGGCCACCTGGTATACCACTAATCGCTGCAAATACACCTTCAAAACCCTTGAGAGAATGCACCTGGGAGATTACAATGGGAACTATCAGGAGGATATACCAAGGGATTAGAGTATGCTTCTTAACAAATGCCCTCATGAACCAAACCAGAAAAAATAAAACAAAAAAAAGCTATTAACAAAGGTTAATGGCTTAGGACAAATTATAAACTCAGTCTCTGAGTCCAGAGGGCAGTTAGTTGACAAGATTTCTGGATTTGAGCTTGAAACATATTTTCTTGGTTTAGTTTGAATGTCTCTGGTTATGGCATTGGACATTTTGATAAACTCCCTTAGTGGCCCACGCATCAGGCATGGGGGTTGTCTCCTGAAATTTACATCAGGTTGTCCAGTTCCAGCTTGTAGGGCTTCAGGAATATAGAAGTTTTTGTCCTTAGTGATTCCAAGTTAGAAATCTAGGAGAAAATTGGAAACATGAGTTTGGAGAGACACAGACAGATATTGGAGGAAATTAGAAGATACAGGATCTAGTCTTGTCTACAGCTAGATAATAGAAACCTCAAAAACAATGAACAGGGCTCTAATCTAATAACAGATGTATTTTAATTTTCTTCTGAAACATATTTTTTCTCTCTACAGCTGTTCCCATTTCTATCAAATATAATCACAGTAAGACTAAATTATTTGTAAAGTAAGTCTAGTCTCATTAAACTTGGCCTAATTTTTTGTATAAGTGTAACAAGAATACTGATTGTCATAGAGACTCTTTAAGTCTTCTGGAACTTGTGATGAGGTATCTCAGATTAGACTTTTAAAAGCCTCTTGAGACCAGGAAGCGATGCCAAGGACTCACCATCAGATTTTGCCTGCAATATCTATAAATGTAGGAGAACTCCTCTCTTTTTGAGATCCCCCAGATATTTTTAAGTTTCCTGGACATAATTTTTATAAGGCTCAAAAACCCTTGAAGGCAGGTATTCTACACACATTCTCAAATATGACATTCCAGTCTAAACATTGGTAATATAATCAATGTTATGGTGTTCTAATGGGTTCAATGTTCTATTGTGCCCTTTTATAAAGAGAATAGATTCTTTTCAAACTTATGCAAATAACTATATTACCATGAAAATAAGAATACTTGCTAATAGTTTCTGAATTCTGGAGGGAATCAGGTAGAGAGAGGAAAAAGTAATTGTTTTAATTCTGTTTACAAAGGTATAATTTGCAAATTGCTATAAGCTATAGATAGCTCATGAGAAAAAAAAAAGGTTCCTTTAAATCTGGAAAATGTAACATTAAAGGCCCAACAAAATTTCAAGTAAAAAGGCCATCCTAACCCATAATTCTTCTTCATCAGTTTATTCAGTCTCATGTAACTAATTCTTACTCTGCTTGATCTTGATTCACTGTTCCATGAGCCTTTCAGTTTCTTCATCAGAATTCTGGAACTTCTTACCTAGTCTAATGATGTAATCTTAAACTTATCAAAAAGCTGTACTTGTCAGAGTCCTTTTCATGAATCTCATTAAAGATGAAACACTTTAGGATGATAGTTGCTTACAAAAGCTTTCAGGAAAGTACTAAAGTAAAACAATTAACTCTCTGTGGATTACAAGACTTAAAATGGCCATGGTCAAAAATCTGATGAGAGTTCATTATAATAATGATGTAATTGACAGGGAAATTTGGTTATTTCTGTGGCATACAGCATTTTAAAGCAATAGAAATTACAACTGATAATATTATACCAGGACATTTCAGGTGTCTAGGATTATTATGTAATCTCTGGAATATTCATATCACTAACATTCCCATAGATATAACTTAAAGAAGGTTTAGCATTACTTGTTTGGCACTGCTTCCCATATAATTTAACATATTAAATAAACCTAATTAGTTTAATATTCTGTACTTGCAAGGTGAGAGACAAGTCCTTTGCGATTTTTAAGGAGCCCTCTAGAATATCTCAAAGTAAGTTAGAGATCAAAAATACTTAATTTATAATTTGATTTTGGGAAGTTTGTCAGAAATATTAAAGGTTTAAGACACTTGATCAAATAGAATCATAGGTCATTATGAAGCAATATTCATTTATCCACAGTGATAATTTAAAGACTTCAAAAGCAAATACACAAAGTTATACATTTGTAGAAAAAATTTTTCTGTTTTAATAAAGAGGATGCAGTTTCCTTAAGTAATCAAATATTTGATTAAAAAACATGAAATACAGGAATTTATAAGATAAAAAAACTTTTTTTACAAGGCAGATCATTCAAAGTGTTATTTAAAAAAACTTTTAAATAAGATCAGTGCTCCAAGAAAACTTTATCCTTTTAACAGACAGAAAACTAGCTTTGAGGTTTGTGCCAATGTATTTTTGATATTAAGGCTCATTTTAAAAACCCTATATGCCCAGATATATAGAGAGACATGCCAATATCTAGTCTTAAGTTTTCCAAAAGTTTTTTTCAGTTAATAATTTCCTTGGAAGAGACCTAACAATTGTGGTAACTACCTCAAGTCTTTTATGGAAATACAAAGAGAAACATTTATACAAAAATATTACAGATATGCAGATTTATATAGTATATATTTTTGTAAAGAGAAACATTTATATAAAATATCATAGACAGGTTTTTGCTACCTGTGGTCATTTTGATTCCCATGGCTAAACAAAAACATACTGGTTGGGGTTACATGGCATCCTAGATTGGTACTTAATTAAGACAAGGGAATAAAGAAGCAAAAAACTCACCACATGGTACATGTTTGCAGCCAGCATTTTTTGGTTACCATGAAAGTCAAAGGAGACAAAAGCCACGCCCAGGATATTGAGCTGCCACGGGCCCTATAATGCCAATACGTTTAGCCCTTGAGGTTTTCTCTTCTAGTGAGAGCCCTCTACCATCAATTAAGAAATTGGGAAACATCTATTTGGGAAGGAAAAGAACAAAATTGCCTTTAGAAACTTCAATTCTGGGAGGAAAAAAGGTTAAATTATTTACTTAGGGTTTTGTTTGTTTGTTTATTTAACCCACAGGGACTTATTCTTGTTTTTGTATCATGGCTAAAAGTTCCTAATACTTACTACATACATACTGGACTCATAAATCTCAACTAGAATCTGTCTGTCAAGAATTTGCACTGGATCAAAATTTTTTTTATTTTGGTCAGTTACACTGTCCAGAAAATCTGTGATTTAAAATAAATAAATAATACAGACTTAATAATCATAACTGAGGAAGTTCCCAGTAGTTTTTAAGTGAAAACAATAAGGAAGCAGGTTAAGCAGACTATTAATTGAGTTCAAATATCTATAGACCAACGTCCAAAGTAAAGGTAAGAAACATAGAGTTCAATATGATAGCTGAGGTGTCATTGATATGTAAATATGCTTGGCTAGAACCTGAGAATTCTTATTAAGGGGAAAAAAACCCAAACAGTAGGCAAAAATTATGTAGGTAGAGCTTTTTATTGTCAGACTTCTTCTACATACATTATCATCACATTTCATCTTCAATCCTTCTTAAAGGAAATCAAAGAATCATAATTTGCATTTTAAAGATGAAGAAAGTGAAGTTGAGAGGTATAGGTTTTCAAGGGTCACATGAATGGTGTCAACCTGTAATAAGCCTCATGTGTTCCCATATAGGAATCCAGAAGGCACATCTCTGATGGGAAACCCATTATTTTTAAGGTAGAATCACAGTGTTCAGCATTTGAGTAAGTGGTGGAAACAGAGCAGTGTTATTGAGCATGGATATAGTAAAGATCACTGTGAAGTAGAAATTGCAAGTTATAAATTCACTGATTCTTAATGAACAGGGTGGATGTGCTTTCTCCACAGTAGTGACACAGTGGGCAGAGAGAAAATCGAGCAGCGCTAGGAAACTCCACTCAGATATGATTGTGATCACCAGGCAAGTGATCACGTCATGGAGGTCACATTAATTGGGCAGAAATAAACTACACCTGGACAGACAACTATTTTAGATTCAAAGACGTTCAAAGAAAGAATACAGCCTTATTCTAGGGGCTCTGCTAAATTCTGGGGTGAGAGTCATCTAGCAACTCAATTTATGTATTAGATTGAATGACTGAGTGACAGCTCTCCTGATTGACATAATCCTTTTCATCTACAAACTACTGGTCAAGAAAGTGAGAAGATATATATCCTAATCAAGTTAAGCTTTTGTGTCATGTAAAGTACTCTTGAATATGTTTCTGTACCTATCTCTAGTTGAGACAAATTCAAATTGGGGGAGTATATTTTGTACACTTCCTATTGTTCTGTAGTTTGATTAATTTTGAAAGATTTATTTGTTTACATGTAAAGTAAAAATACCTTATCTCAACTTTAAGAAGTGGGAGTTGGGGGAGAAAGCTATTTTATTAGTCAGGGTTCTCCAGAGAATCAGAACAACAATAACAATGATATATTTTATATACAAGTATTTTATATATATATATTATGTGTATGTATATATATATAGAGAGAGAGAGAGAGAGAGAGAGAGAGAGAGAGATTTAACAAATTGGCTCATGCAGTTGTGGGGGCTGGTAAGTACAAAACCCATAGGCTAGCTGGAGATTCAGGTGAGAGTTGAGCTTGCAGTCTATAGTCTTGAATATGAAGGCTGGACACTCAGGCAGAATTTCTATGTTGCATTCTGGAGGCAGAATTCCTTCCTTTTCAGGGGACCTTAGTCTTTGTTTTTAAGGCCTTCAACTGATTGGATGGGGCTCACTTACATGATGGAGGGTAATCTGTTTTACTCAACATCTACTGATTTAACTGTTAATCACATCTAAAAATGCTTTCACTGCAACATCTAGACTTGTGTTGAACCAAGCAACTGGCACCATGGTTAGCAAAGTGGACACATAAAATTAACGATCACAGCTTTAAAAAGAGGGAGTGTACATTATATTTTACCATCTTTTTTCCATTTTGTTCTCCATTCACAAATACCAACTGTCACCTTTATATGTCACACAGACGTAATGGCAAGAGTTTGGCATTGATAGTCATTGTTTATGTTGATTTGAGTACATAGGAAAATTTTTAAAACAAGGCATCAATTTTAGGACTGAAATAGGATGGAAAAGCCTTTTTGGAGGAGCCTGATTTTCCTTCCTATTTGTTTCTTTTGCACATTAGGCTGCGTTTCCTTACTTCTATGTTAATAATGTACAGCTGTCCAGGAGCAAAGGAGACTCCATTCTACAAGCAATGGTCCTTAGTTGCAACTTTGCTCTACATTTTACAATAACAATGTAAGATTGTACTTAATACTAGTTCTGCATGTTGATATATGTGTAGCAGAGACTTCAAAACATTTCTGATCATGCTCTGTATTAATCCATTCTCACATTGCTGTAAGGAACTACCTGAGACTGGGTAATTGATGAAGAAAAGAGGTTTAATTGACTACAGTTCCACAGGCTGTACAGGAAACTGGCCTGGGAGGCCTCAGGAAACTTACAATCATGTTGGAGGGCAAAGGGAAAGCAGGCACCATCCTCATATGGCAGAGCAGGAGAGAAAGAGTGAGGGGGAAAGTGCTACGCACTTTAAAAAAACAGATCTCAGGAGAACCCACTCACTAGCAAAAGGACAGCAAGGGGGATATCCACCCCATGATCCAGTCACCTCCCACCAGACCCCTCCTCCAATACATGCGGATTACAATTCAACATGAGATTTGGGTGGGTACACAGAGCCAAACCATATGATCCTCGATACTTGTAAAAACTTTTGAACATGCACCTCAGTGTTGCTAATTGCTGTATTTTTAATTGATACACATAATGCTATATGGTGTATACAATACAAAATATATAAAAACAGAATAGGAAAGGGTGAGAGGAAAGTAAACACAAATGGAGGCTCTAATTTTTTTTCTTGCTCCCAAGTAGATTGTCCTGAGCACATCCTAGGGGAGGCTACTCTTCTTTGGGTATTCACTTGTCTAGAGAATGCTTGCTAAATTGCACTGACTGTTCTCATTAGAGATAATTGAAGTGCCTCACCTTGGAGTGCCAAATCATCTTTACTTTGAGAATTTTGTAAGAATCTTTCTAAAATGCAAAGCTCATTGCAATACCCTTCAAAAAGAATACATCAACATAATCTAACCTTTTTGGGTAATTTGTGGTTGTCAGATTTTATGCAAGAATTTTCACAAGGCCTTTTGAGTCAAGACTATTTGGTTCTTCATTAAATGGATTCCACTGCTAAGTCTTCTCCCTTTAGTTTTCTCTTCTTAGCCATAATCTGTCCTTAGGGTGTCATTTCCTAGCAACACAAACTTTTTATCTTCTCCATAGTGCTTCTTCTCTTCCATTAATAAAGCTATAACGAATAGTTTTAAATAGTTATGAATAACATTACCATTGAAAAACAAAATAAATCACATTGGAAGAGCAGAATTGACTTTTATTTTCAACAATTAATCTAGCCAACCAGAAATAAAAAATACAAATAAACAAAAGAAAAATGCATTGATTAGCAAAACCAAGGCCCTGGAGATCAAGTTCTCACAGGAAGTGGGGGAAGGTGATGGAAATCAATGCAAATATCACAGATTACATATTGTTTAAAAACAACGAAAACAGTACTAAACATGCATCTTTTAAAAAACAAGTCACATTTTGGACATTAAAATCCTGCTTCAGTAGGTACCATTTTTCCAGAATCAAAATCAAGTCTTTTGATTATGAAGAAAAGCCCTGGTCATAGGGTAGATTTCCCCACAGGTAGCTACCTTTTAAAGTTTCTCAAACTTGTTTTTACTTGTTGGAAAATAAAGTCTTTTGCATTTATATATTCTCCAATTGCAACTTTCTTCAAAATATTTGTATAAATGCTGAGTCTTTGAATTATTAGAATATTCAAAGTGAGATTTTGGGAGCTGGCTTTCATCTCTGTGTTGGACTAGCATAGCTTGAATTAAGGTTCCCTCTCCTGCTTTGTATTATGTCCTCAGACTCACCCAACCCTCTGCTCTAGAGGCCAGAGGAGAAAAATGACAGGTGTTGTTTTTTTCTTTAAGGGGAACGAAGTGAACTATGTATACCTACAAGGCCACAGATTTTAAACATTTTACAATGTGGATAAGATATATTTTTCAAGCCTTGATTGTCACAGATTTACTGTATTAAGTTATTAAGCTTTCAAGCAGGTCTTGACAGATTTTTATGTAAAAGGCCAGATAGTAAACATTTCAGCCTTTACAAGAAAGAGGCAAAATCAAGGATATTCTGTGTGTACTTATATAACAATACAAAAATAAATTTTTACAGTAATTTTGTTGAACAACTTCAAGATATCATAATCGAGTACAGTTGTCTTTTACAATACAGGTCTATTAGTGAGAAGAATGGAATAATTTTTTTCAGGCTATAACATTTCACTTCATTAGGTTGTAAAGTGAGCGCTCCCTCTCATCAAACTGATTGAAAATGTTCATCTGTAAACATGTGCCTTGAACGCCACAGAATACAGGCAGCCATCTGACCTCTGCTCTGAAGCAGGAACGCTCAATGTTTCATTTTTTTCATAGTAATTATTGGGGAAGATCGTCATGAATGCAGATTTCTGAATTCCAGAGAGAAGGTTTTGATTTTGTTTGCTTGAAATAGGGCCCAGTAAATTGCATTGTCAGAGAGCTGCCCAGCTGATTCTGGTATCTGTGGATTCACACCACGCTTTAAGGAAGACACAGTCAGAGTGAAGGCCTGGGGCTGGCCTTGGAGTTCCTGTGAAGGGACAAGAAGAGAGAGCAGGTGTTCAGTTGTGGATGTCTTGAGGTTAAAGTTTCAGAGTCACAGACTAAATGGTATTTTTAACATGCTGCAAGGCAAAAGCATCTGGTTGGGAGGCCCTCACCAAAGCTCTCTGTCCAGAATTTTCATGCCTACTGTTTTTTTTTTTTCTCTGCAGGACGTCTTCCTTCACTTTCTGACCTTGGCTGGCTGCATTTCTTGGCTGGCTGCAGTTCTGGCTTATTGGTGAGTCAGGTACTAGTATATCTCTGTGGTAATGCTGGGACACAGCCCAGTTAGATTCCAAATTTTATATTCTGCTTTATCACTCTCTCCAAAACCTCACACAATCTCATAATAAACAAATCCAATAGGATTTTAAAAGTATTCTTTCTAAATATGAAATAACAAGGTAACTAAAGTATAGGAAACTGATAAATTCTCTGAATAAAAAGATGAATTCCGATCCAGTTAGAGACATGCAATCTCTTTATGAGTATGCACAAAACAAGGAGAAAGTGACCGTGCCTCAGAGGAATAACTAAAAAGCTATGGAGTTCAGTGGGAGGTGGCATTACCTGCAATTAGGAGAAATTTGGAAAGACTTTCTGGAGGAAGAGGCACTTGAATTGATCCTTTAAAGAAGGATAGCTTTTAGGTAAGTGAAGAGGGGAATGTGGGAGAACTAGTGCAAGAGGAGGCATTTCAGGTAGAAAAGTAGAATGCAAAGACAGAGAAATAGGAAATATTGGGCTGGGGCCAGCAATTTCTTCAATTTGTAAGAATACAAGTCATGAAAAGAAGCAGCAGCAGTAAGGTTGGGGATTTAGGCTGAAAACCACGCAGATCTTTAAGGACCATACTATAGAACTGGATGTTTTCCAGTGGAGACCTCCTGAGGACTTTGGGGTAGGGGGGCATGAGAAAGCCTGTTCTTTAGGAAGATTGATCTGAAAGCAGATTACGGTAGGACCGCAGCAAGGAGAGAGTGGCATTTAAGAAGGTGGCATTTAGGAAGGTCTGGCCCATCAGGGTGGGGGCATCTAAGAGGGAAGAGAGGAGTGGATGTCAACACCAGTGACATGAAGTCTGTAGTGCAGGCAAACACTTTGAAGAATGGGGCAAGAGTAAGAGAGAAAACATGCCAGTTGTGTGTCTTGGTTCTTGGGAGGAGGCTGGCACCAGCAGTAGGTGATGACTGCAGAGGAAAAGGGACTGTTTGGAAAGAGCAGTGCTCAGGTATGCTATGCCTCCACTGCAGGTTGCATTAAGCTCATAGCTGAACTACCCAGGAGGTTAACATTTGCTTGGAAGAAGGTGGCCACATTGGGCTGGAGCAGGGACATCACAGAGTGCCCCAGGGTGCCTGACAAGGCCCACACCATGACCATGAGGTGGGCTTTGCTAAATGAGGTAGCTCAGTCCTTCCTGAACATCACCTTCCTTATCATCAGCACAGGCCCTGGAGCCAGATAGCCTGTGTGGGAGTCCTGGAGCCACTGTTTATTTGCTGTGAAACACCATGCAAGGTTCTCAACCTTGCTGGGCCTGTTTTCTCCTTGTAAAATGGAGATAATAACAATGCTGACATCATAGGGATGGTGTGATAATGAGATGAGAGTGTAAGCAAAGTGCTTTGAACAGTGGCTGGCAGCTGGTGAGTTAGCGATTGTCATCATTTTTACACTGGCAATACTTAATTTTATGCATCAACTTGACTGGGTTAAGTGATACCCAGATAGCTGGTAAAATATTATTTCTGGGAGTGTCTGTGAGGGTGTCTCCAGAAGGGATTGGCATGTGAATAAGTAGAATGAGTAAAGAAGATCTCCCCTCACCAATGTGGTGGGCATCATCCAGTTGGCTGTGTCTGGATAGAACAAAAAGGTGGAAGAAGAGTGAATTCTCTCTCTTCTTGAGTTGTGACATCCATCATCTCTTGCCTTCAGACATCAGAGCTCTAGGTTTTCAGACCTTCAAACTCAAACTGAAATACATCACTGGCCTTCCTGGTTCTTTAGCTTACATATAGAAGATTGTGGGACTTCTCAGCTCTGTAGCTACGTGAGCCAATTCCCATAATAAATTTCCTCTTATACATCTGTATTTCTCCTATTGGTTCTGTTTCTCTGGAGAACCCTAATATAGTGCTCAAGGCTTAGTTCCTCACCCTTGAAGAACTGACATTAATAATCAATGTACTTACGTAAGATATGGTTGAAAATATTGAAAGCTTCTGTATCTTAATTTAGAGTCTCCAAACCTCTTCCTAATCTTTGGCAAGAAAGTGAGGTCAGCACTCAAAGATCCCTGAATAACCCTCTCTCCTGTAGCTGGGCAGCACTGCGGAGCCTCTTTTTGTGTATTCCATCCCCCTCTTACTGATTTAGTTCTCATTTATCTGGGATGTTCTGATGCTGAGTTTGGTCTAAAAACCATATTCAGGACCCATTTACCCACAGCAGGAATATTAAGTGTGTAAGTGTGTAGGGTGGGATGTATTTGAATTGTGGTGTCTATGTCATGGATTAATCACTCATTTCAGCTTCCTTCAGCGTAAAACCAAGTTCTTGGGAATTGGAATGGGGCATTCTAATGAGTGCTTCTCTCAACATTATCCACCACTCACTCACTGCCCCTAGTCTCTTCTCTCTTCCAGTACTGAAGTTCGGAAGCCCTTGGACCATCATTTAATAGTCCTCTGACACTGTCTTATGATACTACTTATTGCTCAGAGTTTGAACCTTGTGGCTCCAAAGTGGATATTTGAAACTGACCTGGTTTTCATGTTTCATTTAGAAACTTTAGCCATTCTTCACACCTCTTCGTGGATGATTTTCAAAATATGTATTAAAAGCCTAGGTCCAATTCCTGAATTTCGGAATCACATTCTTGACACTCTACTTTACATTTCAAAGTTCCACCATCAAGTTTAATATGTCTAACTCTAAACCCATCATCTTCTTATGACCAGATTTGCATCTTAGTTTCCATATTTCAGTCAGTTTCTCTCCCTACTTCACTATCTTGCCTTGCACAGATGGTCTGTCTTCATGTCCTGCAGGCTTGGTCAGCTCAGGTTGATATAACAGAAATCCCAGAGACTAGGTGGCTTAAACAATAAACATTTCTTTTTCATAGTTCTGGAGGCTGAGTCATGTAAGAGCAAAGGGCTCAAAGGTCCAGTGTCTGGTGGTGTCCTGCTTCCTGGGTTGCAGAACACCTGGTTCTCATTGTGTCCTCACAATGAGAAGACAGAAATCAAGCTCTCTGGTGTCTCTTCTTATAAAAGCATTTATCTTGGAAGGCCAAGGCAGGTGGATCACCTGAGGTCAGGAATTCAAGACCGGCCTGGCCAACGTGGTGAAACCTAGTCTCTACTAAAAATACAAAAATTAGCCGGGCATGGTGGTGGGTGCCCGGAATCCCAGCTACTTGAGAGGCCAAGGAGGAGAATAGCTTGAACCCAGGAGGCAGAGGTTGCAGTGAGCTCAGATGGCGCCACTGCACTCCAGCCTGGGTGACAGAGCCATACCCCATCTTGAAAAAAAAGAAAAAAGCATTTATCCTATCATCTTGTTAGGTCATGAGATCTTCATGGTCTAATTACCTTCCCAAGGCCCCATCTCCAAATACCATCATATTAGGGATTAGAGTTTCAACATATATATTTTTGAGGGACACAGACATTCCGTCCATAACACCTGCCAATCATTTCTCAACAGTATCTTTCCAGGCTTGCACTTTGGTCAGTTCAGTCTACTGCTTTTTCTCCTTTTCCCGATCCCATCACCTCATACCTACAGTATTCCAGGAATACTCTAGTTGCCATGCTTCCAATTCTGTACAGTCTTCATTCTACACACAATCCTGCTGAATGAATGTGCCCAAGTGAACAAACTGACCTACCTTAGTCCACTTGTGTTGCTATAAAGGAATACCCGAGCCTGGGTAATTCATAAAGAGAAAAGGTTTGTTTGGCTCATGATTCTGAGGTCTGGAAAACTTCAAAATTGGACATCTGGTGAAAGCCTCAGGCTGCTTCCATTCATGGCAGAAAACAAAGGGGAGCTGGTATGTGTGGAGATCACAGGGTGAGAGAGGAAGCAAGATGGGGGAAGGTGTCAGGCTGTTCTCAACAATCAGCTCTCACAGGAACTGATAGAGTGAGAGCTCACTCGTTACCACAAGGAGGCCACCAAGCTGTTTATGAGGGATCTGTCCCCATGACCCAAACCCCTCCCATCAGGTCCCACTTCCAATGTTGGGGTCAAATTTCAACATAAGATTTGGAAAGGTCAAACAAACCAAACTATAACATTGCTTGTGTGGTTGCTCTGCACTAATATGCCTGCCATCCACTGAGAGGCAAGGCCCGAATGCCCTCAGTCCCACAGACACTGAAGGAATCTTCATTTAGGGGACTGATACCTTTAAGATCACTGGGATATAGCTCGGCTGGGGCTCTGGCAGGTGTCCAGCTCCACAGGCTGGGAGGGCTAGACATATGGGCAAGTAATTTGGACCATATTCACCCAGGGAGAAATCCATGATACTGGGCAATCTTGTGAGCATGTGGAAGGATAGCTGGCTCCAGTGTGGCTCCCATTTTAGAAAGGATGGGGCCTTGGCTGGACATATGAATCACTGATGGAGCTTTTAAAAAATACACATGCCTGAGAGATTCTGAAAAGGAAGGTCTGGGATGGGTCTAGAATCTTTGAATTTTTAAAAGCTCAGTGGGTAATTCTAGATTGAAAACTGAATTTTAGTGGTTAGCTGCACCCGCCTTAGGCAGAAAACTGATCCCATGGAACTGTTCATTTCCCAAGCCAGAGCTAGTGCTCTTTGGGGAGCAGCAGGCAGAGTTCTCCATGGCAGTGGTTGAAGAGCAGGGGCAGTGCAGATTTTCCCAAAGGCCATTTCCAGCACAAAGCAGTCCCAGGGCCACAGTGCATGCATGGCGGCGTGGAGCCTTCGGTCAAGCAAGGAATTGTCCCTATCTGTGTTATGTTGCTCTTGGTAGAGTCCAAGAGAAGGGCTCTTTGAGGCAGGAGATTTCACAGACTACAGAAAAAAATTTCTCTATTCCATCTTTTGCACTGTCTTTGGGAGAGGCTAGAGGCAAAAGGAATATCGAGGGAAGCAGAGACTAGCAATGTGGGCAGTGGAGCAGGCTGTGGGTTAAAAGATGTCTCCCCAAAAGATATGTTGGAGTCCTAACCCCTAGCATCTGTGAATGTGACATTACTCAGAAATAGAGATTTTGCAAAGGTAATAAAGTTAAGATGAGGTCAGTAGGGTGGATCCTAATCCAATATAAAAGTTGTTCTTATAATAAAGGAAGAAGACAGGGACACGCAGGGAGTGGAGGGCCATGTGACCACGGATGCAGAGCTAGAGTGCTGCATCCACAAGCCGCGGGGTGCCAGGACTACTGACAAACACGCTGGGGAAGGCAAGGAGGGATTCTCCCCTGTGGGTTTCAGAGGCAAGGAGGGATTCTCCCCTGTGGGTTTCAGATGGAGCTTGGCTCTATCATCCCTTTTATTTGTGACATCTAGCCTCAAAACTGTGAGAGAAAACATTTCTATTATTGTAAGCCACCTAATTAGTGGTCAGAAACCAGCCCTTTTGAAAGACTCCCTCCCCCACTGGTATCAACCAACTGCCTGATGCGCGCCCCCCATCCTGCCCCCGTTACTGGTAGAAGGTGTCCAAGTGACCTAGAAGTTAAATATTTCCTCTTCAAATTGTAGCGTAGTCCACCTCATTCAGGCTCTGTTGCTGTTATAACAAATTACCTGGGAGGCTCAAGGGGCAAATTTCTTTCTTACCTCTTCCAATGTGTGTGGCTGTCAGCATTCCTTGGCTGGTAACCATATCTCTTTCTGTTCAGTGTTCACATTGCCTTCTCTGTATCTGTCTTCTCCGTGTGTCTGTTTTGTAGGGATCCTTGTGGTTGCATTTAGAACCAACCTAGATAATCCAGGATAATCTCCTCTCCATCCTTAATTTAATCATATCTTTTGCTATGTAAGGTGATATTCATTTGCTATGTAAGGGATCCAGGGATTAGGAGATGGACATCATTGAATCCACTACATTTAACAAATGCAGAAATGCTTTCTTTTTAAGTTCACAGTTCTATATAATAAATTACCTACCTGTTACACATTTGAGGCAATAAAATATACAAGTTTTGTGCATAGTAAGTTACCAGTTGAGGACCGCCTTTTTCACCCATAATCTGAGCCACAGTTTTAGAATGAACCTACTCTTTGCAGACATAAAATCCTTTACGTTTTCATATACACTGTATTCTACAGTTCCCTACTGTATACATAGTTGCTTGTCTCAATAAAAACATGAAGCAGCCGGGTGCGGTGGTTCACGCCTGTAATCCCAGCACTTTGGGAGGCCGAGGCAGGTGGATCACGAGGTCAGGAGATCGAGACCATCCTGGCTAACACAGTGAAACCCCGTCTCTACTAAAAATACAAAAAAGTCAGCAGTGTGGTGGCGGGCGCTGAGCTACTCGGGAGACTGAGGCAGGAGAATGGCGTGAACCCAGGAGGTAGAGCTTGCAGTGAGCGGAGATTGCGCCACTGCACTCCAGTCTGCGCTGCAGAGCAAGACTCCGTCTCAAAAAAAAAAAAAAAAAAAAATGAAGCGTTTAAGTAGAGAGGTTCCTAAGAGTAAACCAGTCGCCCAATTTTACAAATGAGACAACCCAAATCACATGACTATGATATGATAGCAGAGCTGCTGTAGAATCAAGAGGTATGACCCCCATTCACCAGCTTTTCCTGATATATTTTATATTTTCTTTCTTTTATCTAATGCACCAAAGGTGTTATTTATTTGTTTCTCTAATCAATACATATTTGTTAAGAGCTCACGAAGTACTGGGCACTACATTATGATTATCTAGAGTATATAAAAATTATAAAATGTTTCACTATTGAAAAATTGTTGCTTATTTGCCAGCTTATATTCTAGTGCTCACTGCTTTAAGAAATCCTATGCTTCTGTTGGTCAATTCCTCAAGGAGAAAGAAAAGTGGAAAACCCCAGTACAGGTTTTCTTATTCCTCCAGGTTTTCCCCTTTCTCTCTGCATTAGGAGCAGGACCTTTTCCTTATTCTGAAAACCCCACAGCTAAATGCCATTTCCTTTACTGGCTGATCACCTGACTGCATCCTTACTGTAGGAAGCTCCAGAGACAGACGTGTGCTCTGCCTTCACATAGGAAGCTGCACATCAATCCACTGCCACTGGAACAAGGGGCTTGAGTTGTCCTTTATCCAGAAGTCACGAAAAGGATTTGTTCAGAGTCAGCTGTATTTTGTTCTTGGCTCCACTTGCAATTTATCCTCCATGTTGCAAGATGGCGGCTGGCCAGTTAGAACAGGAGAATGTCATCAGGGGCTGTTATCAACAGTCCACGTGGATCGGAAATAATGTAATGACTGGGCCTTTTTAGCGAAAGATTGGCCAGTTGATCTATGAAGCCCAGACGAGTTTCCTATGGGTATCAGCCTAAGAATTCTCTCTCTGTATATATTTCAATAAATAAACATAGGCAAGAACCACCTCTTAGGTTTGCTGGCTGAGAATACATGATTCAGCTTACTATGTTTGGGTGCTTAATAAGGCTCACTAATCTAGAAACAAGGTAAAAGTACATATCAACAAATACCTGCCAAATACTATCTTGTAACTAAATATTTACAAATCTGTCTCCTCCTTTAGACTATACAGTCCTTAGGGACATAAGCTGTGTTTTTCCCCTATTGGTTTCCTTTGTGCCTAACACAGGACCAAGCCCACAAGAAGCACTCTCTAAATGCTTATCCTTGTTAAATTCAGTCCATCTTTACTGTGGGGCAGATATATGACAGGTTTCTTTCCCATGGATCATTTATTGTATTTCCACTGAAATGTTACTCTTGGCCTGAATATTTTCTCTTCATCAGAATATTATTAAAGTAATAGAAGAAAATGCCATACAAAATGTGGTTATTTAGGACTGAATAGCTTAGTCATTCTAATTCTTTTATCTATTATTATCTATTTGTCACACAGTTTGTCCTAGCTGCTTGTAATATTATGGCTTTTCCAAAAAAGAAATGGGAGTGTGTACACATGCGTGTATGCTGTATATGTATGTGTGTATGCATGCATGTGTGTGTGGACATGATGTGTGTGCATGCATGTATGGTGTGTGTGTGTACACACAGAAGTATAGCAAATACATATGGATTTGTAAGAGACTTCCTAACAAAATTACATCTTTAGTTACTTTTCCAATTTTTTTCTGATATGAAGAAGCACCAGGATGAATCATCTATGGTGGCTGAGGACTATTGATTATGTTTGATAGGAAGGACATGACACCACCCATGTGACTTCTTTTGAATGGTATTAATTATGGGAGTCATTACTGTGTTCCAGTGCTCTAGTGTCTATCATCTGCCACACAAATTCAAATGCAGTCTCATGGGATGGTTTCTTAGACCATCTAATTAGACCACGTGACATGGCAGCATGTTGGGAAGATGATCAATGGGAAGAGCTCTAGGATAAATTACTTCTGCTTGAAAAATATATTGCCTACCTGGGTAAAAATGTAATTGTGACTGTAGAAATGGAAGAAATCAATTATAAAAATAATGATTGCCTCAGATTGTTTATAATGAATTCAGTATTTTTTTATTTGCTAAGTTCGTGAGCAAACTGGAAAGATAGACTGAGAGGAGAAATGGAGTACATGAAGGTTTAAGGATGATCAAATGAACTAATTTTCTTCTTTAAGTTAATGTTTTGAATGTACCTAAAGGTAAATGAATTATGTCCAAATATGCTGATACATTTTTACAAACAGAAAATACCCATCCACCCATATCAAGTCACTGAACATTACCAGCATCTCAGATCCTTCCCATTGGGCCCCTTTTTAGGCTGCCATCCCCCACCTTGCATCCCATATGACTGTCTTGACTTTTAACTTCATACATTTATTTTGAAGCTGCCATTATTTTGGTGGGGGGAGGGGACAAATGCAGGCAGAGTAAAAGGATAAAATGAGTATTCAGATCATTCAGAATAAAAAATCCTCTAGAGAACAAAAAAAATGAAGAATAGTGAATTGGTGTTGGTTTTGGTGAAGCAGCAGAAATGGAAATAGTAGGCAAAGAAGAAAAGTAATCTATATACAAATAATATAAAATGATTTTTTTCAGGGGTCTTATTTAAAAACATAGTTTGGTTATTTTGAAAGTCATTTTATGAGTGCATATGTGGCCTTCTTGATAGATTAGAAGTACTTCAGATATGAAGACTGCTAGAATCTGTTCATAGTAATTTTTCCAAATCCATTTGGATAGTGCTAATATTTGGATATTGCTAATTTTTAAAATCACAGGCTGGGATAGTACTAATATTTAAAATCACAGGCTGGGCATGGTGGCTCACGCCTGTAATCCCAACACTTTAGGAGGCCGAAGCGGGCAGACCACCTGAGATCAGGAGTTCGAGACCAGCCTGGCCAATGTGGTGAAACCCCATCTCTACTAAAAATACAAAAATTATCTGGTTGTGGTGGCGGGTGCCTGTAATCCTAGCTACTTGGGAGGCTGAGGCAGGAGAATCGCATGAACCTGGGACGCTGAGTTTGCAGTGAGCCAAGATTGTGCCATTGCACTCCAGCCTAGGCAACAAGAGCGAAACTCCTTCTCAAAAATAAATACATAAATAAATAAATAAATAAAATAAAATAAGGCCATGAAGAAAACATTTAGGGATAGACAGACAAAGTGTGTTATTTGACTGCCAACAGTGGTTGTACAGTGGACATGAATGGCATCTATTCTCAAACAGAGCACCTGAACATAGATATGCCCTGGCCATGGGTGCTGAGGAGGAAGTTGGTTGCTGGGGACCTTCTACAGGAGTAAAGGAGAGAGTAAAGGAGTTTTAGAGAGAGGGATGCAGTTCTGCTTCCTGGAATTGAGGTTTCACCTCCATGAGAAATAAGCAGTGATAAACAGTAAAAAGTTCAGAATGGGGAGATTCAAAAAAGCTTTGAAAATCAGCATTCTTGCCAAATGAAGCTTCTATGGAATGGAGGTGGTGGAAGAGGAGAGGGTTGGCCTGAAAGAGCTACCCATAGCAGGTGTATGAGAACCACGTGAGCTTCACAGGGGTGATTGCTACCTCTTTCTTTTCTTGGGCCTAGGCAAGTTTTAGAGGAGTTCCCACGCATTGTCATGAGGCCAGTGTGCTCGCTGGGTGGGATGGCCTGGGCATGTGCATGCCCCGAGGGCTCTCCTGGGAGCCTTCCCTTTTCCCAGTCACTGTCTGAGCCACAGAAGCAGTTTACTCATTGGATGTCTGTTCTTAACATAGCTTCTCTTTCTACATTAAAAAAGAATCATTATTGCATGTTGGAAAGCAGTGCTCATCAAAAGCAACTTATAGAACCTATTTTATTGTTCCTTTAAATGTTCTCTCCCGCTGAAACTGCCCTGGAGAGGCTAGCTGCTGCTCTTCCATTTCCCAACATCAGGGTATTCTCCACATCACTGAGTGGAGATGACTCCAGATGTGTTTAAAGACTGGACAATTCACCTATACTGTGTAGGGAATTACCTCCTTAATTACCTGGTAGAATTGTCAGCAGACATGTTCATCCGATGATAGTACTGCAGTTTTCTATTAATAATTTGCAGACTTTTATCTAACCTGCACTCATGTAGAGATTATTAAGTTTTAAAATGTAACTGATCAGTATTGATCAATCATTGTCTTTTTTTTTTTACAGTGTATATTTCTAATCATATTTTTTAAAGCCAAGAGAACTGGTTGAATGAATGTTTATTTTCCTGAAGATATTTTTAAGATGAAGCTTCCTAATGGCCTGTAAACTTTGCATATGTATGTAGTTTGATACATATTGTCACATATGAAAATCTTGTAAGTTATAACTGGTTTTATACAAAATATCGAATAGTGGAAATTGTATAATTACAATCATGTAATTAAAAGTACTAACCCAACAACAACAACAACACCAAAAAAAAAAAAGAAAGAACCACCTGAGCTTGCCTAATAAGCTTAAAGGGAAGTAATGCAACTTATGCAGTGAAACATCATGTGTGTTCACCATTCCTTTTCCTTCAAAGAATGTACTCAGGACTTTTAAAAAGTAGCAGCTTTGTATCATTTAATTGTACAATGATCTTTGTTTCAAGATCATTGTACAATTAAATAGCAATATTGAAACATTTTTGGTAACTGAATGCTCATTTGAAGCATTCTTGGCATTTATCTTGATGTAGTCTGTTTAAACCTTTTCCAAAAGTCGTGCCAGTTGATGCAATTCTTAAAAGTACCAAACACAGCCCATTGAAACTGCCCCCATGGTACTAAAGAAACATATCTACAGATGATTTAGTAAAAGAGCCAGTGTCGTTTGATGACTCTCTGCATTCTGGGTCTTGGTATCTGCGTAGGAAACTTGTCAGACATGTTGTCTCCTTGATTCCAGCTGGTGTTTTATCTCCCACCTTCAAGGAAGGAAATTATTGGGGAGAAACATAAGCAGCATGATGCATGCTGCCAGCCACAAAAGGCCCTGCCAAGTCCACAATCAATAATATGCCAATTTGTTTTCAAATGCTTTTTGTACTGATTGTGTTAAAAGATCTGTAAATGTATATGGCTTATCTGCACTGTGGTCTGAATTATATGGGATGGTGGCAGTTGGTTAGCAGTGGGATATCAGTGTGTCTAAGTTTCAAAGAGAAGATTATGAGGCCAGACTCATTCCCATTGCAGGTTTGCATCTGCAATGTTGTGCCCCTTAGAGTCAGAGGGAACACAGAGCTCACTGGATCACTAAGGGAAAAGGATATGGCACAATGGGGGAGGCTGTGTCTCAGGATCTGCAATTCTACATCTAAAAATTTCACCTCACCTGTTAAAATGGATCGCCAAATGACAAGTGCAAACAATCAAATATCAAAGTCGATGGGCTGGATTGATGGTAGCATTGAGTCAGCATCTCCCTACACAGAAAATGCTTAAAGAGCAACTTCACACATAGAAATAGAAACTGTGCTTTTGAAAATTTGAAATGGAAATTATGCCTTAAAACTAATTCTTGCTATAACAAATGGAAAACTAGTTATCTTATCTTGTTTGTACATAGACATAAGCAAAAACACGTTTAAGCCCAAAGTTTTACTCGATGTTGTATTTTATAGAAATGTAATCTTTTATATCAAGTAGTATATCAGAGTTCAATCAGAGAAGAACCACTAAGGTATATATAACATGTGTTAATATAAACACTATTGATTATGTAATACTTAATGAGATACAAAGCCAGATGATGTGTAATATGTATATAAAGGGATTTATTCCAGGGACTTGACCTCACACAACTGTGAGAGCTAGTTAAGCAATTTTGGTGAGGCTGCCATCTTCATGCCTGATCTGGACCTTGACTTTTGCAGGGAAGGCAATTGGGAAGGACAGAGAAATATAAAGAGAGAGAGAGAGAGAGGATGGAGCTGGAACCCACGTACATGCATTGGAATCCGTGAGGATGGACTGGACCCTGGGTCTGTCTCTCGATAACTCTAACTTCAACTTTGTAGATGTCCTTCATGAGAAAATGGGGCTCTCTCAGAGAACTAAAACATACGCCTTGACCAAAACTTGAAGAAGATTAGGGAGAAACCAGGGTGAAGTGGGACAACTGCAGGCCCAGCTGCTGCCCATTCCAAAGAGATGTGCCAGCAGGGCAGCAAAAACATGTGGGCAACAGGGGTCCCTGGTACACATATGGGTCCTTCTTCTCTCCCACCTTCCAAATATTGCATGAAATGTCTTTTCTTCTACTGTAATGAGAAAGATACTGGGATGGGAATTCTGGAAACCATAGCTTAGTCTAGTCAAAGTGACACATGACAAAGCCACCACAAACTTATTACAACTGTCTCATGTACAATAGAAAACATACTAGTCTTTCCTTCCAAAAAAGGATGATGCTTGTTTTTCTACATCATGCTTTTTCTTTGATATCCAGTAATACTGAAATATAAAGCTAAACTGCTGTTAACATACCTTATGATAGCTAGTAGAGGAATGGGAGAGAGGACGAAAAAGTTGCTAATAACTGCAAACATATTAATATTAAAATAAGGAAAATGTTCATAACTAGTTCTCATTTCTGTAAATGGTTGTGTGGTCATAGCTAGGACTACAAACTTCCTCCTTCCACTTCCCATTCTGTATCTCCTTTGCCTCCAGCAAGCCCTGGGTTCTTACATGTAGGATAACTTAAAACTTCTTCCTGAAGGAGTCTTTCCTGTATTCAATTGCTGTAGTTTTTTCATGGACTTAAATCACAGGACCTGGGCATATTAAAAGGCACCCTATATTTATCAGATTAATCGCTTCATACTAGGACCCAGAGGTTGTGTTGATTTGCTTCAATAGTAAAACCACATCTGGAAAAACAGCTGAAATTGGAGTCACAATTTAAGTTTTTGGTGATAACTATAATTCACTGGGATTTATTTGTCTTCTGCCCAGGCCAAGTGAGTGAGTTAAATGGGGATGTGCTGGGAATCACCAGCCCTACATATTTCAAGTCCTCAGTGCTGGTACTAATCTCTGCAATCTCTTGAAATGTGGTATCACTTTTTGTTTATTATTTAGGTAGACAGAGGCAGTTCCAGTGGCTTCTAAGTAGTCTTTTCTACCGTAATCACCCTCACTCCACAGGCAAAAATATTGACAATGGTTTAGTGAGGCAGTGGTGGCTTAGGATCTCTCATGAGATTACAATCAAGGTGTTGGTAGGGACTTCAGTCACATGAAGGCTGGACTGGGGCTGGAGGATCTGCTGTAATCAAGGCAATGAAGAAATGATAAAGGATTAACATAGATCAATTGAATGATAGAGTCCAGAAATAAACCTACATGTATATGATCAAATGATTTTTGCCAATGAATTCAGTAGGAAAAAGAGGTGGTATTGAAACAATTAGATATCCATACGGAAGAAAAGTTAGCATCAAGCCTTACATTACATCAAATTCCAAAATTAACTCAAAATGTCACATAAACCCAAATGTAAACGCTTAAACTATAAAACTTCCAGGAGGAAGTAAAATATTTGTGATTTTTCTATAGGCAAATATTACTTAGGACACAAAAAGCATTAACCATTAAGGAAAAATTGACAAACTAGACTTTATCAAAATCAAAGACACTTTCTAAGAAAAGGGAAATGAAAGCCACAGGCCACAGAGTGGGAGAAAATACTTACAATATATGTATCTAAAAAAGGCCTTGTATGCAGGACATATAACGATTTGGTAAACCTCAATAAGAAGGTCAAAAACCCTTGAAAGATTGTAAAATATTTGAACAGACTTTTACACAAGAAGAGAAATGAATGTCAAGTAAGCTTATGAAAAGATATTGAGCATCTTATCAAGAAAATGTACATGAAATACCACTACACATCCATTAGAATGAATAAAATTTAAAAGACTGACGGTACCCAATGTTAATGATGATGTGGTACAACTGCAACTTTTAGCCATTGGTGGGAATGAAAGATGCTAAACCACTTTGAAAACAACTTGGCAGTTTCTTAAGAAGCTAAGCATACACCTCAGATATGACCCAGTCCTTTCATTCCTGTGTATTAGTCAAGAGAAATAAAATTTAACAACATGTAATGACTTGTATACAAATATTTACAGCAGCATTATTTACGACAGCCAAAAGCTAGAAGCAACTCAAATGTCCATCACACGTTTTCTCCCATTTGCCAGGTTCACTCTATTGACTGTTTTGGTGTGCAGGAACTTTTTAGCTCAATGCAATCCCAATTGTCTATTTTTGCTTGTGTTGCCAGTGCTTTGGAGGTTTTTATCTAAAAAAACTTTGCCCAGACTAATGTGCTGTATTTTCCCCAATATTTTATTCCTGTAGTTTCGTAGTTTCAGGTCTTACATTTAAGTCTTCAATCCATTTTGAGTTGGTTTTTGTATATGGTGAATGATAAGGACCTAGTTTAATTTTTCTGCATATGGATATCCAGTTTTCCCCACACCATTTATTAAAGAGTCTGTCCTTTCTCCAGTGTATGTTCTTGATGCCGTTGTCGACCAGTAAATGGATAAGCAAAGTTGGTATATCCATACAGTAGATATGACTCATAAATAAAAAGGAATAAATTACTGATACAGCAATGATCAGTAGAATGATCAGGAGAAACATCAGAATCATTATGCTGAGTGAAAGAAGCAAATACAAAATAGTATGCACTATGTGATTCCACATATATTAAATTCTAGAAAATGAAAACTAATTTACAGTGACATAAACAGATAAGTTGTTGCCTGGTGCCAGGAACTGAGAGAGGGATGGATTGTGAAGGGGCATGAAAAAACTTTAGAGGTAATGGAGACATTCTGTATTTTGATTTTGGCAGTGATGTGATGCATCTTTCAAAACACATTGAGTTCAATATTTTATGGATGTAGCTTATTTTACATAATTATACTTCAACCAATTTTTTTTTTCTTTCTTGACATGGAGTCTCGCTCTGTCGCCCAGGCTGGAGTGCAGTGGCATGATTTCGGCTCACTGCAAGCTCCGCCTCCCGGGTTCACTCCATTCTCCTGCCTCACCCACCAGAGTAGCTGGGACTATAGGCACCTGCCACCACATCCGGCTAATTTTTTGTATTTTTAGCAGAGGCGGGGTTTCACCGTGTTAGCGAAGATGATCTCGATCTCCTGACCTCGTGATCCACCTGCCTTGGCCTCCCAAAGTGCTGGGATTACAGGCGTGAGCCACCGCGCCCGGCCCAGGGTGGTTTTTTTTTTTTTTTTTTTTTTTAAGGAACTAGTAAAAGAAACTCGTCTCCAAATGTTTAACAAAATTCTAGTAATTCCTAAAAACGCCCTGCTCATTGTCTCTATCTTTGAATTCACTTTGTACCTGAATTTTGATGACCTTAAAAGCACAGATCTTGGCCGATCTATGCACAAGAGGGGGAAAATATCGAGTTCACAAGCATATTGTATTGTCTCTGTTTACATCATTCCAAAGTGGGCTCTAAACCTTTACATCAGTTGAAGTTTTTCATTATGTAGAATTTGTTTTTCTTCCATATCTATTGTGTATATATTTAGTGAGTGAAGATCAGGATGGGGTGTGTGTGTGTGTGTATGTGTGTGTGTGATATTCTAATTAAAGTGTGTTTCCATGTACACATGGGAGTGTAGCTTTTATGTAATAAAGATGATCTTTGACAAAAGAAGTGAGGTTACCCTGTAAGGTCAACCAGTTCTCTGCAATTTGTTAAAATATAGTCAAATTTAGGAAGATACAAGAGTAGACACGCTGCATGCCATAATTTCTAATTTGCAATGAAGCTGGACTTAAATCTTGGGACTGTTGAACAGAGACTACTAAATTCAATCTTCTATGTAATGAAAGAGAAAAGACGAGAAATGAAGTGCAAAGAGATTTTAGAAATCAGTATTTGCACCAAATGCTGAAAAGCCAGTGTAGATGAATGATGAAGAGGGGCCCAGAGGGTTTGTGTGGGCAGCTAATGGGGCAGGACGTGCTGATTTGCAGTATCTGCAGTGTGATTTCTGCACTGGGATCACACACTCTAGGTTTCCATCCTAGAGTTGTTTTCAGATCAGTCTTCAAAGTGAAACCAGCAGCCTTTGCCACTCTCTGGTCCTATCCTACGTCTTTATTTCCCGTTTCCCACATTGTATGTTTATTAGTTTATGTCTGCTTTTATCCACTAGATTTTCATAACTTTAAGGGCAGAGATTGTGGTGTGCCTGCCTGCGTTCCTGCCTGTCTTCCTGCCTTCCTCCCTTCCTCCCTTCCTCCCTTCTTTCCTTCTTTCCTTCTCTCCTTCTCGCCTGCCTTCCTTTGTTTTAAAACCACTGTACACATTGTCTACTTGCATGCCTGGCACAGAAGAAACTCTTAATAGGTTTCTTGAATAAATGAATGAATGATTGGTGACATGTGTTATATATAAATATACACATATGTGTACATATTGTATATAATTTTATGTATATACTGATTGGTATTCTATTATTAGTTTTGTGTAATTGCTTTTGTGCAACTGCTTTATCTCTATGTAATACATGATTTTCTTTTACTAAATATGTACAATTTTATTAAATATTTGCAAAGTTAGTTACTTTCAAAGCACTACTTTTCAAGAGAAAATTAATCAGTTTCCCCTTTTCTGTAGTGTTACCTTCCAGCTTATTTGAATGAGCTTGATAATTTTTATGGGTTTTCTGGAAGTACAGCAGAGTCCAATTTTTCATCATTGTACTTTCTAATAATTTGTAGTATAAAATTAAACTGTCGAGAAATCAAAGTACACTGACAATCTTAAAGTCAACACTGAACAAAATGATTGCAACTAATTCATCTTTCTTTAATTCTTGACTTCCAATTGATATTTCAGAATGAGTTATTTATTTATTTGCTCAGATTTAAGGTCCAGTTGTGAGAAAATTTTAATATGCCAATTGTCACATTTAATTCTCCCTAAAACAAGAGTGAATACTTTGTAGCTTTTTGAAGTCAAAGGATCTTCTAGAGAAAATGAGCAGCTGTCAGAAATGAACATTCTTGCAAAACAGCTATTATTTATAACTGTGCCAAAAAAAGTTATCTTATTTCTTCCCTGAGTTATTTCAAGACACCAGGAATGATAGATAACAGATAAAACGACAGGCAAAGAGTACAATTAACATCTTCACCCGTTCCAGCTGGTTAACCCCAGTGAAATTCAGTATTTTCTTCTTCATCTGCATATAAAAAGCTCCTGATATCTCAGATTACTTTTGTGATTCCTTCATCTGATCAAGATTAAATAAAGGATATTGCCTCACAAAATTATTTTGAAATCTTAGATTAGATTTTATGACTTTCTACTTTGTAAATACTTGTGAGAAATTATCAGGGGACTCAAATATCTTCAAATGAATGCGAAAATACCACTTAATCACAATATAAGTAATTAAATCATATGATACGTATGTATAAGATCGGGACTAAAATCGGTTTTCTAAACTGTATTAATGCTCTTGTCAATATACTGGTTTTAGACACGCATAGCCAATTGACTATTTGAAATTGACATTAATGCTTAAATGGCGTACAGATCTGTTAGACTGAATACAACTTTCAAGTTTTCAATCACCTTATCTGTTTTTCTCATGTTGGCTGCCTTCATAAACCTGTCAAGTTTATCCAGCCAGAAATCATGGGGTGTCTTTGATTCTTCTCTTTCCCTCCTTCTTGCTATACCTCAGTCACATCTAAGTGACAAGTGTCTCACTCGTTCTACTTTTCTGAGCTGCACAGCCACCCCTAACCCAGCTCCAGCTGCTACTCCTGGCCCCTGCTGCTTCCCTTCTTCCTTCCCCAAAGCCATCCCTACATAGTGACCACATTCTAAAAAATAAATCAGATAATGTCACTCCTCTGTTTAAAACCTTTTGGGGGATTTCCGTTGCTCTTGGAGAAAAATGTCCAGATGTATGTTGCCCTGCATGATCTGGTTCTTATCTATCTGTCCATTTTCTCTCATACCCTTCACCTCTTGCTCACACTGCCTCCAATCAGCTTCTCAAACAAAAGCGCTTTCCACCTTGGAGGCCTTTGTGTTCCTTTCTTTACGTAGAATATCCTCCCTAGACTTTGTATGGCTGGTTCCTTTTCTTACTTGAATGTCAGATTAGAAGAAGTAAGGGTGAAATGTAGGAGGGAATGGTGGAGCCAAGACCATATGCTGGCTACTGTGCTAGGCAGGCAGGATATGTATGTGTGTGTGTATAGTATATTATATATATTATAGCATAATCTATTATTCCATTCTCTGTTAATGAATGCAGGAATGAAAATCAGTAGACACTGCCAAAAGACTTTTTTGGACTACACATTGAAACAAAAATATTTTCTCATTGTTTTTGATTAAAACAAAATATTCACTTAACTAGGAAAATGTGAGTCTACTATCCAATTAAAATTTTGTTGCATAAAGTACAAGACATTACCTCTCGATGATATGATAGACCCAGGTACAGTAAGAATCATAGATGGATATTCTGTTCACTCATTTTTGCAACAAATACAGCTTATACATCTATAATAATATATAAATCTTATATATATATGTTTAATATATTTATTTACTTAAGAAAAATTCCCAGTAATCTAGGCATGTTAAATTGATTTTCATACCAGGTAGTTTTAAGGATTCTAAAAAAGAACACACCTGTGCATATATAGTGAACCTTATTTAATGCAAATCAATTATGGACATCTTAAAATAAAATATTGAAATGATGCAACCATTAAGTGGAGTAAAAATAGTACTTGATTTTAAATGTATTGTGTTTTAAAACAATCTGTGTAAATTATATATTTATATGTAGTAAATTTTCAACATTTAATGATTACTTTTAGATAAATTTTATATACAATTTCCAACATAATAATAAATTAACTTTATAAATATTGGTCAGGTGTTTATAAATCGATTCAGGAAAACTTAATTTGATGTATTGCTGTAAATGGTCTCTAAATAAAATTGTGAAACACTGTATTTACCAAATTACATTCTTTAATCTTAGAGGAAAAAGATTTATTTCCCGATTTGAGTTTCCAAATAATAATTAGAGGAGGCTTTATTATGAATTTAATAAATGTTAAATTATGCATAATTATAGAGCCAAGGCTAGAGACAACTTCAGAAATATTTTCTTCCCCAAAACAGAGGCAGCCATCCTATTGGAGACAGTAGAATAAAGATATTGACCCTCCTCTTCTCCATGAAAGTAAACACAAGATATGGAGAATGACTGCTGAGTGCAGTGGCAATTAAGCCATGAAAAAGAAGTCTGAGAGGCAGAGCCTGTAGATAGCTGAGCCTTCTGCAGCAGGTGGCTACACTGTGCACTGAAGCAAATCACCTCTTGTTTGTAACATGAGAATCGGGGAGCACTATGACTGTTGGAGCATTCCTTATCTGGCAAAAGATCTGGGTCTAAAAAGGGAAAAGACTAGACATGCTGTTTTTTTCAAAAAGTACACTCTTTATGTGATAAGAGAATGCAAAAAAGAATTAATGTCAAATAATCTAGTAGCTTAAGATTTTGTCAACTAAGAAGAGGCTTTGTTTCCACTCCTGGACATACACATGTGCACATGTTGGCACATGCTGAAAGTTCAGAAAAACTAGTTTCACATAAAAATGAACAAAGGTAACTTTCAAAGTGAAATCCTATATAAAATTATTGCTGGGCACGGTGGCTCAAGCCTATAATCCCAGCACTTTGGGAGGCCGAGGCGGGTGGATCACAAGGTCAGGAGATCGAGACAATCCTGGCTAACACGGTGAAACCCCGTCTCCACTAAAAATACAAAAAAAAATTCTCCAGGCGTGGTGGCGGGCGCCTGTAGTCCCAGCTACTCCGGAGGCTGAGGCAGGAGAATGGCGTGAGCCCGGGAGGCAGAGCTTGCAGTGAGCGGAGATTTTGCCACTGCACTCCAGCCTGGACGACCGAGCGAGACTCCGTCTCAAAAAAAAAAAAAAAAAAAAAAAATTATTATAAGAAAAGAAGAGAATAAGGATCAGAATGGTTTCTTACAGTCAAAAACATGTCAGAAAGCTGGCTCCACGAAACTAATCAAAACTGGAACCTACTCTTCCAAACTTAGATAAAATGTATTCAGAAATGCTACAAGATATGTTCAGTGCTTACTTTTCATCTGAGAATGAGGGGACCATCACTAACTGATCCTATCTTGACTCACCCAATTCTAAGTATCTGAGTCTGTCCCTTGAAATATGCTAGCCCTAGTACTAACTCCGGTATTTCTGAAAATGTCCTGTAGCAAGTAACAGAAATAAAACCCAAATGAAATTTCATTAAAAAAAGAATTTCGTGATTCATAGCTGAAAAGGAAGTGTGAATCTAATGGCTCATGCATGGTTTGAACTGGAAGCTCAAATGATGTGTTGCCAAGACGAACTTTTCTATCTTTGGGGCCTACTTGCCACCCTATCAGGTGCATAGTGAGGCCAGGACTTTCTATGTAATAAGAGAGAGTCACCAATAGCTACAGCATTAGTGTTCGCCGTGTCTTAAACCTTAGAGAAGTGTATGCATCTCTTTCTCAATGGCTCCAGTGAAGATCATGGTTACTCTGGTATGCCCAGCATGGTTCACATAATCACCTTGATTCAATTACTAGAGAGACAATCACTCTATGTTACCTGATTCAATTACTATAGACCTAACCCACATCTACACTCCCTCACTTGTGGCCCTGGGTGGTGGTGGTGTAGTTCCAGCAGGATTACATGGATGAAGAGTGGAGACAGACTGGCTTTTAAAAGAATGAGAAATTTCATTCCTAGAAGAAGGGAGAAAGAATGCTGGAGAAAGAAGTAAACATAAAATTCCTCTACAGGATACCAAGATGAAAGACGCATCCACATATTTTTACACGTTTTTACAACTTTACAAGTTTTTACAAGATTATTGTAGTCTGAAGAACCCAAATGGGATTTCTGTTTGATATGGTTTGGCTGTGTCCCTACCCAAACCTCAAACTGTAGCTCCCATGATTCCCACATGTCATGGGAGGGACCCAGTGGGAAGCAACTGAATCATGGGGGCAGGTCTTTCCTGTGCTGTTCTTGTGATAGTGAATAAGTCTCACAAGATCTGATGGTTGTATAAAGGGGAGTTCCCCTACACACGTTCCTAAAGACAAGGTCTTTCCTGTGCTGTTCTCTTGATAGTGAATAAGTCTCACAAGATCTGACAGTTTTATAAAAGGGAGTTCCCCTACACATGCTCTCTCTTGACTGCCGCCATGTAAGACAGTGCCTTTCTCCTCCTTTGCCTTCCACCATGCTTGTGAGGCCTCCCCAGCTATGTGGAACTGTGAGTTTATTAAACCTCTTTTACTTTATAAATTACCCAGTCTCAGGTATGTCTTTTTTTTTTATTTTTTATTTTTTTTGAGACAGAGTCTTGCTCTCTCAGCCAGGCTGGAGTACAGTGGCACAATGTCAGCTCACTGCAACCTCTGCCTCCCAGGCTCAAGCAATTCTCCTGCCTCAGCCTCCCGAGTAGCTGGGATTACAGGTGTGTGCCACCATGCCCTGCTAATTTTTGTATTTTTAGTAGAGACAGGGTTTCACCATGTTGGCCAGGCTGGTCTTGAACTCCTGACCTCAGGTAATCTGCCTGCCTTGGCCTCCCGAAGTGCTAGGATTACAAGCATGAGCCACCGCACCTGGCCAGGTATGTCTTTATTAGTAGTGTGAGAACAGACTAATGCACAGCTTCTATACAGATTGGCAGCCAAACACACACACATGCACACACACGCACACACACATACATACACACACACACACACACAACTGAAGACACATGTAAAACAAAGTGTTGGTCTCCACCCCAGTTAGTCCTGTTTCATCAGTACTTTTTGACAACTAGTTTAGAGCTCCTACATGCAAACTAATATATTCATTTATGTATTTCCAATACAAAATGAAACATAATCTGACAGTCATTTGATGTGTTTAGACACTACATTGGATTCATGTTTTAACAAAAGTATATGGGGGTTTTTTGACTGAAATTTACCTAAGAGTATTTATCCATATTTCAAATTAATTGCCACATTCCCACTTACCTTCCTGCTCCATACACAGGTATTTCACAGCTGCATTAGGGATGACTCCTAGGTACTTCAGGAAACTTATGGCTGGGTAGAAAGATGAACAACAGGAGCTCATTGGAAGGGCTCCCATTTGTTTTCTACGGTCTTTGTAAGACTCTGCAGGTTTATCTTCGAGGCATTTTAAATACAATGACCAAGTTTCCCAGTTGCTGTAATTTAATCCCAGTCACTCTTCTGCAACAGATCTTTTTTTTTTTAAAAAAAAGCTATAAATAAGGGAAATGTTTTAAGTGTTAGAAGACAATTATAATAGTAATTTGTCTTTCTTAAAATTCATAACTCAAAATTAATTAATGTCTGAGTTATGGCTAGTGCTTAAGACTCCAAGTAATACAATGGAGTTGGAAAATTACAATCATTTATGGACATTTTTTAAATACCTCAATCCTTTTGGCAGTTTGATATAAGAATCAGAAATGTTTTCAGATGAAACTGCTGGTTGTCTTCAAGATATCTACTGAAAATTATGGAGTCATTCAAATGTAGTCTATGAAATAGCTGAAACCTGAAGAGAGTGTTAAAGTGGGCCAACTGGATTAGTTAATAGATGGGATCTGGGTCAGAGTTAGGGAACTGGGGTTTCTGGACCCAGGTTTACCATTTTACATGGTTAGAATTTAATGTACCCATGCTCTAAAGTGCACATCTAACACACACGGTTCATAAATATTAACTGTCTCTAACTCTCTCTCAGTGAACCAATGAGGATAAAAAAGAAAACATATCCAAAAACTCCAAAAGGAAAAAATTGTGTAAACCAAAGTTAACCAACTAACCTATGAATTCGGAGACTTATCTTCTCTCAAACAAAGTTTTACTTAATGATAGACAAAAAGACTAAGACAGACTTTTGTTTGTTTGTTTGTTTGTTTTACAAAATGCCTATAAAAGTTATATCACCCCAAAGGCCATAATGTCCCTTTATACTCCTCCAGAGATAGTTACATGCCTATGTAAGTCATCTTTTACCTCTATTTAAGGATGAAAAAGTAAATTTTCCCAATTAGAGGAGAGTGACATAACTGATACGTGTGTATGTACATTTATGTATGTATGTATAGCAGCTATTCATATCAGTATTTGTGCACCCCAGAGAAGAAAGGAAACGTTCCTTTCAGCTCCTCAATCATTCATGAATAACACTAATTAGAAAAAAGACAACCTGGGCTGCCAAGGCCAGCTCTGTTTTTGCCCCCACGTTCCTCTGATCAACATCAATTCTCCTCCACCTAAGTCTTTGGATTTTGGGTAAGCATAATTTGATGATAATGATTATGGTCATCCTCATTTTCCCCAAGATCTGGCATCTTCAATGCTATGGAAACTAAATTGAAGTTTGGGGATTCTGAGTTTCCCACCCACCTCACTGCATTGTTTTCTCTGAAGAGAAATATGTTTCAGTTCTGAGACAGCTGTTCCAGGGGATCACAGATCACAATGCTCAGTCATGGCTGCTGAGATGTCAAATATTCAAAACATTGCTAGGAGTACGGACTATTTGAACAATACAACACACAAACTTAATTTATTGCACATATGTAAAGCCATGAACTTAACAATGTACAGTCTTCTCAAGAACACATGAAACATTTATAAAAATAACAATATAAAGAACTCATGAAGCAAGTCACAACAAATTTCAAAAAAATCAGTGCCATATTCCGTGACGATGAATTAAATTATTCACTGAGAATCAAAAGCGAAATAGAAAATCTGTATACATTTTGAGTTAAAAATTACAAATCTACACAACTGTAATTGAAAGAAGTTGCAATTGAGGTTAAAAATACCTAGATCTGAACACTAAAGGGCTCATAAATGCATGGAATGCAGCAAATACATTCTTACAGAAAAATGTATGGGTTTAAATTTCATGTTAGAAGAAAGGAAGGGAAAGAAGAAAGAAAAGTCAGATAACCTAATAATTACAAGGAAAGTAGGAGGAGCAAACAAACATTTAGGAATGAGAATTATCAAGGCTATAAGTTGGTACTTTGATAACATAAATAAAACAGAAAAGCACTAGTGATGTTAATTGGAAAATAAGAAGCAAGAAGATATAAATTAACATTAGGAATGAAAAAGGGAACATAAAAATGTCTAGCCAAAATTTTAAAGAATGCTATTACTATATAACTCAGCCAACAAATTTAAAACCTTAAGCTAGTTTTCTCAATCTCAGCCATATTGCTGTTTAGGTTGAATAATTCTTGGAGAGAGAGAAAGAGAGAGGGAGAGAGAGAAAGAGAGAGAGAGAGAGAGAGTGTGTGTGTGTGTGTGTGTGTGTGTGTGTGTGTGTGTGTGAAGGTGGGTGGGGCAGAGGACTGCCCTGTACTTTGTAGGGTGTTTAGCAGCATCCTTGGCCTCTATTCACTGGTTGCCAATAGCACACAAACCTCACCCACAATTGTCTACAAATGTGGTTAAATGTCCCTGGGAAACAAAAATCACCCCTGGGTGAGAACCACTGACTTAAATAAAACAGGCAACTTCCTAGAAAAATATAACTCACCAAACTCTGCCCAGAAAAAAATAGAAAATTTGAACATTACAGTCCTATAACCATTAAAGAATTTGAATCAGTGGTTTAATATTCCCAGGAGGGAAGCACCAGCCCTGAGATTTTGCAAGCAGATTCTACCAAACTTTCAAAGTATATAGAAATCTTTCCAGACTACAGATAAAGAAGGAATATTTCTCTACTCTTTGAAGCTAGTTTAACCTTGAGAAGAATCGTATGAGAAAGAAAAATTATAGGTCAATCTCATGAATATTGATAAAAATCTTAAATTATTAGCAACTGAATTCAGTTTGCTAATATAATACACAGTGATCAAATTCAGGGTTTTTTTCCTAGAATTTTAAAGTCTATCTGGCATTAGATAATCAATATATCATTCTTTCCATAAACAAATTGAAGGGAAAATGATCATCTCCTTATTTCATTCATATGATATTCTCCAATTGGGCCTAGTGGCTTGTGCCTGTAATACCAGCACTTTGGGAAGCTGAGGTGGGTGGATCACTTCAGATCAGGAGTTCGAGACCAGCCTGGCCAACATGGTGAAACTTCATCTCTACTGAAAATACAAAAATTAGCCAGGCGTGGTGGTGGGCTCCTGTAATTTCAGCCACTCAGGAGGCTGAGCCAGGAGAATCGCTTGAACCTGGGAGGCAGAGGTTGCAGTGAGCTGAGATAGCACCACTGCACTCCCACCTGAGTGCAGTGTGGGGCAACAGAGCAAGATTCTATCTCAAAAAACAAAACAAAACATATGATATTTTTTGCTAAATTTTTTTTGATAAAATTAACAAAAGTGTAAACAAAGTATGAATAGAAGGGATTTGTTTTTTAACCAGTAAAGGGCAGCTGCTAAAAACTTAGAGTAAATCTATTGAGAATAGAAAGCAGAAAATCATGCCCACTACTTTTACATGGTCAAATGTCTCCAGTACATTCTTTGATGTACTGGAGACCTTTCAACAATGCACTGGAGACTTTAGCCGGTGCAGTAAGGCAAAAATAAATAAAATAAAATAAAATAAAATGTATGCATATTGAAAAGAATGAATAAATATAATTTACAGATGATCTATCTACCTACCTAAGACTCCAGAATAATCTACAAATAAATTAATAGAAATAATAAGATTGTCTACCTCTCTGCCTAGATATGAAATGAAATTACACAAATTAATTGTATTCGTGTACACCAGTAAAAATCAATTAGAAATGTGTGTGATAAAGTAAAAAATAGCATTTATAGTAGCCACAGAAAATATAAGGTTTAACTGAACAAATTTAACTAAAAAAGTGTAAAACCTGTATGGTGAAAATTATACAAATTTATCAGACGGTGTTAACAATTACATAAATAGAGAAACATACCATGCTTATCACTATGGAGACCCAATATCATTAAGATATCACATCTCCTCTACATTTTTCTACAGATTCAAGCAATCCCTCTCCCAATCTCAGCAGAGTTGACTCTAGAATTTACAGGGAAGAACAATGGTCCAAGAAGAGCTAAGATAGATTTGCTGAGAAGTTAGGGGAGTTTCCCTATCAGTTATCAATAATTATTTTACAGTTAGCACAATGAGCACAACATGTCTCAGCACTGGGATCTGTAGGGTGAAAATGCAGCAGCTCAAAGGGCTTAGTAATGTGCCCAGGTATATGAGGAAACTTACCATACGACCGAGGCAGGTGGCATTGCTTATTCATATGGAAAAAATGACATTGATTTGTCACCTCACATTATGCACATAAATTCTGATGTTTTAATGACTTTAATGTAAAAAGAAAAGTTTCAGAATTCTTAGAAATTAGAGAAAGATTTTTATGGCATCAGGTCAGGAAAGATTTCTTAAATCAGGCAAAAGATTTTTAACCATGAAGGAAACAGATTGGCACATCTGATTACATTAAGATTAAGAATTTTTGTTCATCAAAAGAAATCATAAGACTAAAAAAAAATAAGCTACATGCAGTGGAAGATATTTTCAACATACAAGCAATAAAGAGTAACTATTCAGAATACATAAAGAATGTATAAAATAGCAATCTAAAAGAGCACTACTCTCTAGAAAAAAAGGTAAAAGACATAGGGATTTTATAGAAAAGGAAATACGAGTGGTCAAAAACATGAAAATATACTTCCTTATTAGTAGTTAGAAAAATAAAAATTAAAACCAACTGGCTTGCTTAAAATTAAGATTTCTGGTAAATGAGTTGTTAATGATGTGTATCAACAGGAAGTCTTTTGTACTATTAGTGGGAGTGCAAATTGCTACACCACTTTGGAAAACAATTTGGCATTATCTTGGAAAGATGAGCACTCATATGCTACAGCTCAGCCATTCCACTCCTGGGCTTCTACCAAAGAGAAAGTCTTGCACTTATGCGTCCCGGGAAACACAAAAAGAATGAACCCAGAAGCATTGTTCCTAGTAGGAAAAACCTGGAAATAACTCAAATGACCATAGCTAGGGAAAAGGATAAATGTTATAAATCTACAAAATGGAATAATCTACAGAAATGAAAATGTTTTCATTTGTTTCATTTCAAATGTTTCATTTGTTTGAACACACAGCTTCAAACAAAAACTTAGGTCATTTTTAGAAAAAGAGGAAAAGTAGATTGCAATAGTTCATATATGGTGTGACATCGTTTCTATGAAGCTAAAAGTTGAACAGCACTAAATAACATTGCTTAAGTATACAAAAGTGTCTAATAAAGATATATTAAATAAAAAACGAAGGGCATGATCCACACTGAAGTTGAGATAATGTTGTGGGCAGGCAAGGGGATAAGCTAGGAAAAGAACATGAGTAGATATAAGGCTTATGAAATGTTTTAGATTTTATACATTGTGAGAGTGGATTCATGGGTGTTTGTGGTATTATTATGTTCCATAGCTTATGAATATGTTAGGAATAGTTTTGTATATATCATGTATTTAACAATTCTTAAAGTAACCTGAATCATGAGCTTGCGAGGCCAGCATGGCTCTCTTTTTTAAGAGCAAATGCACACAGGCTGATTGTGTAAGTCATGAAAATTGGGCCTGAAACTAATATGGGAAGAAGATGAAAGCAAGAAAAAATAATTTCTGAGGAAAATCTGGGAGTCTGATTTTGCTTTTCCCTACTAGAAGGTCAATTTCACCCTTTTAAACAGAAACAAAAGTTGGAAGATTTGTTACATGACTTTGAAGTGTGGTTTAGAATCAACACTTCCGGTATGTCTCAGGCAGATAATGAGATATTACCTGTAAATTAAACAATTTTTGTTCCTAGAACACACTGAATTGGAAAGAAAACAAAGTCAGTTGATAGGTGATTGAGCAAGCATCTCAGCCTTTCTGTGAAAATGGAACTTGGGACATTTCATTACATCCACCACCAAAATGAAAGATGCCTCCAGCGCCACTGAGATCAAAGTGTGTTACTCTGAATGGACAGTGGTAACAGTGTCTCATATGTTCAAGAATGGAGAAGTGTGTGTGTGTATGCGTGTGTGTGTGTGTGTGTGTGTGTTGGGGTGGAATGGGTGGACCTGGGGGGAATTTTCTAGGCTTGCAGCTGTGTGATCAATAAGTCAATGAGATATTGGTGCCTTGTTCTGAAATTTTCTCCTTCAGATCTCTCATTTGTAGAGATATTTACTTTTTATTTGATCCTGGGACATCTAAACTTCATTGCACGTGCCTGTGTGCCATTTTTTTCTGACTTCATTCTCCAGATAAACAGGCTTTTGGATTTTGATTTTATCACTTCCAAATTGAGTGATCGTTGGGACATGTTTGTCCCTCAGTAGCAGAGGAGTGAGAATACCTGAGTCACTGGATTCTTAAGAGGATTAAATGAATTACCAAGTGTGAAGTGCTTGGTTCAGTGCCCAGCACACTGTAGGCACTCAATAAATGCATGTTCTTGAGGATCACCTGAGGCCAGGAGTTTAAGACCACCCTGGGCAACATAGCGAGACCTTGTCTCAACAGAATTAAAAAATTTAAAAAAAAACAACCAGGGTGGTGGTATATGCATGTAGTCCCAGCCACTCCAGAGGCTGAAGTGAGAGGATCGCTTGAACCCAGGAGTTTGAGGCTGCAGTGAGCTATGATCGCACTACTGCACTCAGCCTGGGGGACAGAGAGAGAGACTGTCTTTAAAAATAAACAAATGAATAAATGCACGTTCCCTGCTTCTTCTGTATTTTTGTGGCTTCACATCCAGTCTAGAGAGTGGATCATAGCCTGGGAGATGTGCAGGGGATGTTTGTGATCACATGTAACTGGCATCTTCATTTTAAACACTAAGCTAAGGCTACCCAGGGTGTCAAGGCTTTGCTGCAGAAAATGTGGACAGGATGAGGCCAGTAGAACTAGAACTCCAATGTCATCTCACAGTAGGGCCTGCCTTGCTTTGCTCTAGCATATGAAAAACTTCTTGTTTCTCCTGGCAGGTAATCAACTTGCTTGTACGTATTTGCCTCATGTCCATGTGCATGCAATCTGACAATTCACCTGAATGGCTGATCATTAAAACAGCTCTTAAAGAAATCTTTCTTAAGTCTTATAATTTTGTTAATACATTTCAGTTCATTTCTCAGGAGTAATTAGCAATTATCTGATGGATAGTTTTGCTCTAGTAGAGAGCTGAATTTCATTGTTTTCTTTATGAAATATTTCCACTTCATAATTTATTACATATATAATTAATTTCATCTGGCTTTAAAAATTTGACAATGGCTGTATTTCACCCCACTGGTTTATTCTGTACAAATTAGATTGAATTTCTTTAAAAGTGGTGACAAAAAATTTTCTTAAGGAAAAGGCCACGATGTTCATTTATTCATCTGTAGCTTCTGAGGGAAATATTCCTGGAAAAAATTAAGGAGATTATCTTTTCCTGTCCTACTTTTCCAAAATACTTAGTAAACAAATATCGCCACTATTTTAGGATTCTAGAATTTATACTTGGAAAAAGATTTTCAAAGGAAGGTAAATATTTCTCCCCAAAGAAATCTGAAGCAATGATGTTCTACATAAGTTCACTTCTTTCTAATGTGCCTCAAATGAAGAAAGCATCTTAGAATCACAGAAATACAAAATTTGAATGGATGGAACCCAAGAAGATGCTTCATTCATCCTTTAACATGTAATTGTAATTGATAGTGGAGAGGAATGAGCATAAAATAATCATGCAGAAATCCCACGTCCGAACTCCCAGGGAAGGAAACAGTATTTCAAAATTGTTAAAGGTATAAAAACTTCTCTGTGTGTGTGTGTGTGTGTGTGTATAAAAAATAAATAAAATTATATATATAAAATAAATAAAATTATATATAATAAAATTACATATATAATAAATAAAGTTATATATAAAATAAAATTATATATAATAAATAAAATTATATATATAAAATAAATAAAATTATATATATAAAATAAATAAAATTATATATATAAAATAAATAAAATTACATAAAAATAAATAAAATTATATATAAAATAAATAAAATGATATATATATAAAATAAATAAAATTACATATATATATTTTTTAGATGGAATCTCGCTCTGTCGCCCAGGCTGGAGTGCAGTGGCACGATCTCGGCTCACTGCAAGCTCCGCCTCTTAGGTTCATGCCATTCTCCTGCCTCAGCCTCCCAAGTAGCTGGGACTACAGGCTTCCGCCACCACATCCAGCTAATTTTTTTGTATTTTTTTAGTAGAGACGAGGTTTCACCGTGTTAGCCAGGATGGTCTCGATCTCCTGACATCGTGATCCACCCGCCTCGGCCTCCAAAGTGCTGGGATTACAGGCATAAGCCACTGCGCCCGGCCCCTTCTGTATATATTTTTCATGTCTCTAATTTTTACCCTTTATATGAGTTGGTATAGATCTTGAAGCTAATACAGCTCACTGTTTCAGAGGCTAGAGAGAAATCTCATAGAGTCTTAGCATTAAATGACATGCAATTGGAAAACAGTTTTTTTCAAGGAATGATAAAGAGACTTGTGCACAGAAATTTAAAACATACTAACCCGAGACAATATAGGTGAAATTATACTGTCAAATGTGAGGAACTGTGTTTGATGATATTTATGATTATTATCGTCTTCTAGTTCTGTTGATCAGGACATTAGCTTTTATTAATAGGTAACATCTCTATATGAGTACAGCTTAAAAGCAGCTTGCCAAAGGTCTATTTCTTTCATTTCTATCTAGAGCACAGAAGACCTGTTACAATTACTTTTTCACAGAGCAAAAATAACATAAATTTCTTTAAAATGTGAGTGGAATTTGACTGGTATTGCTGATGCATTACCTGGAGGATACAGTCCAGCATGCCTCAGTTACCAGCCCTGAGGTCTTCATCTGCCCAGGTGGCAATAGGGGTACGCCAACCTGGACATGGTTTATGAACCATTATATTTTTCCACCTAACTACTCTATATTTAGTGTTCTTATTTTATTTAAAAGCCAGGAAAACATATAGTCTGTTTGTAAATATCAATAATCACTTTTTTTAACTAAAAAGAAGTTAAATTTGTGAATCAGACAACTGCGGGAAGTCCCCATGACTTGTGAAAGAGATGTACAGAAATTTCACTCACTTTGGAGATGGATGTTTGCGAACAGAATGGGCAAGATTTCTGTTTTTAGTTTAAGTTTATCACCAAGAAGTATGTTGCAGTCTTAAAAATGTGTGTGAAATTTGGGAGAGGTGGTGCGCGCCTGTAGTCTCAGCTACCAGAACAGCTAGGATAGGAGGATCACTTGAGGCTATGAGTTTGAGACCAGTACAGACAATGTAGTGAGACATCTGTCTCTAAAAAATAATTTAACAAGAAATTTATAAAATGAAACAATGAGCTTAATTAAAATTTGATTTATCCTGCCTGATTTGAGAGATGTTGATAATTTCACCAATAATTCACACTTAATAAATCATCAGATTATTGCTATTTAGAAAATTGCTAATATTAAAGTCTCACACATGAGTACTTTTAATGTAACTATTAAATATATTTTGTTAATTATATATAGATACTATTTCCCTTTGAATAGCAGTAGTTATTAAAATTTTTCTACCTCCCATGTACATTGTAGTTGATTTTTATTTTGCAGGTTTTATATAAGACTCACAAAAATGTTTATTAATTTGGAAACAAAAAAGATTTATCTCTTAACCTTGGCATATCCCATGTAGAAGTTATCTGATGCCTGAGAATCAAGCTACTTTTATATCTGGAAAACGTTACTTATTGTGTATAAAATAGCATATAAAATGATTATGCATTTTAAAAATACAATGTTCTCACCCGAGTGCTCTTATTTCCATTCCTTTCTATTAATAGCCACTTCTGGGGCATAAACATTTCTAGTGAAACCCTGTCCTACTCCCACTGTGCCTACAGAGCAGACTGATATATTCAGAAAGCACAGAGAGGATGCCAGGACCACAAACTCATGCCGCTGCTCTGCCCCAGGCGTCCTACACCATCTACATGGTCCTAGAAGCCCCTGTGTGCACAGACCCCACCTGATCCATTTAAACACAGGTCAAAGTTGGCCCTCTGGGGGCCCCAAAGTGGCATCATTTCTGGGCACAAACCTCCTCCAGTCCTTACCCCAAAGTGAGTTGGCTAGACCGTGTGATTCTCCACCTCCCATTTACTATTTACCTCATTTACATGTACTTTTTCTCTTTTTAGTATTTTTAATGTATGGAAAATTGTGTGATTAAGGCAACCAAAAGTGTCTGGGCATATGCAGCTTCCTCTCATCTGGAGTCTGCTTTGTGTGCAGAAATTCCAAATATGTGCTATGATCAACTCACTTTTGTGACACAAAAGAATACATATATTCTGTTTCCACCTTCTTGTCTTGCCTTTCTTCCAAGGTCTTGCTGACCTATACACCTTTCCTTAATTTATTAATAGTTCATTTTGTATCTACTGTCAATATTGGTGTCTTTTCCTCCTCCTATTCAACACATCCCCCTCTCAATCTCCTCTTGATTAGTGCTGCCCTTTGGAAGCCGAGGGCTTTCTCTTAGTGAGAGAACCATTTTTCAAGTGACTCATGGTACCACACGTTCTATTTTAAGGCAGGGTGGGCTGGGCCATGTAGGGATAGGGTTGGGGCAGGCTGTTGGGAAGAATAAAAGAACTTCTGGTTGCTAAGCAACTCATGAACACCTCAGAGTTCGCAGATGCCATCCCACGTGACATGTGACCAGAGACTAAGAGTGTAGTCAAGCGTAATGACAATGATTTATTAGCTTAAAAAAAACAACTGGAATGCTTCTGGTAAGAAATAGCATGCTCTTTCTTCTGTTCCCTTCTCTGAAACCCACAGTTATCAACAAAGAGAACAAGAACTACAAACCCACATCTTCGAGAAATAAGGAACTGGCTAAACCTCCAAAGTACAGCGTTTGAACAATACATTCAAATATGGTGAACCTTGACCCAATGGAGGAAAAACATTGAGAGCCAGGGCATACAGTTCCAGATTTTAAGTAGACTGCAGCAACTACATTTGGAGAAGGTGGACAGTCCAGGGGAAAACTGGGCACATCCTTGGTGGGTGAGGCGGGGAGGAGATGAGTAAAGTTTCCAACTGCAGAAAAGCAGAAGGGAAGGTTCTGAAGAGGAATCCCATATTTTCTTAATGTCCTGCAAACTATCCTCTTTACAATGAGAAATAGTCTGGAGATAAGGGAATGGAAACAGGAGAAAACAATACTCAAGTGTTTAACATACATAGATCTATATGTACATACTGCAACACCAGGAACCACATAGATGTCCCTGAGTGAAATGCTCACCCCAAAGTGGGCAGCATAACATGCTTGCAGAGAGACATACCCAGTCACAGGAAGTAGCAGATATGGTGCATCAAGCCACAAACGAAAAAAAAGAAAGAAAAGAAGGAAAGAAGGAAGGAAGGAAAAAAGAAGAAGAAAATTTCACATTCTCTGCTCACTGACATCTCTTTTTCAACCAAGTCCCCCATCCCTGGCTTGAGCGAACAGCAGCCCTAGAAGGAATGGTCTTAGTTTAAAAATGAGAAGCAAGTAGAAAGAATCCACATGAATGCTCTTCATGGGTATTATTTAAAAACAATACTTAGGGATAGGCATAACAAGCAGAGAGCAGAAGAAAAATGCACATTAGAAGAATTATTCCAGGAAACAGAAAAATAAAATTTAGAAGAAAGACTATTTCTATACTTGCAAAATATTTTAAAGAAATTATAACTGTTAAAAAAAAAGTTTCAAAGAGAAAATATTGATTAAATAAAATAAGAAAACCCCATGTAAAGAGTTGAAAAGTAAGCTGGCAGACCTTAGCAATAAACTAAAATTTAGCAATAAAACTACCACAGAATTTAGCAATAAATCTACAATTAAAGAGGGAAAGAAAAAAAACAGTGAGTAACTGAAAACAAAATCAGCGATACAGAGAATAAACATGAAAATATTATATAAAATAAAATGGAAAAGAATAAGATAAAAGTGTTTCAAGAAAAGATGAAACAGAGAGAAACAAATCCTCATAAACAGAACTGCATTCCTGAAAATGGGAAGAGATAATGAAACTTCCAAATGTTCAGTGATATGAAGGAGGAAAAGATTTCTAAAATAAAGAACTAAATCTGTACATGGAAAGATATTCCAAGAAAAACTATAGAGAATGAAATATATCCTTGTAAAGTTACTGAATGTCAGCAACGACTAAACAAAGTTTCTGTGGACACAATGGTAGGAGGAAGTCACCTCTGAGGGGCGCAACCTCACAGACCACTGAATTTTCCAGGGCAGCAGTCACTGCCAGAAGACAGTAGAGCAGTACCTATGGGCCCAGAAGCGGAAAAGGTAGTGTGACCCAAGGATTACATGGCCGAGTTGTTACTTTGTTGTTGATAGATGACCGCAACAGATCTATTCCACTTGTAAAGGCTTGAAGAATATAATGACCATGGAATCTCTTGAAAAGAAAATCCTTGAAGCTAAGATAAAATACAGCCAAACAAAAAATGGAACTAAATCGCTGAAAGCTGAAAAGGAGTTGGGGAATAGCAATGAACCCTGAGACGACTGAGAAATAGAAACAGGGCCAAACAACTGTGGAGCTTATCATCACATAATATGAGGTAATAGTACAGGCCTGCATTATAAGAAAAATAATTATTAGGATGATTAAGTGTACTTTTTGGTTATAGTAGGAACTGTAAGTGTCTTCACACTCTCCTTTTTATAGTTGGGAGTAAATAAATGCTGTCTAAAAGTTTAATGAATCATCGCAGAGACATTTAAATAAAGTACCTAGTGTTATTTTTTAATTTCTAAAAAGAGAAAAAATTCATAAAGTGTCACTATTAAAAAAGAAAGAAAAAAACTTGCCAACAGGACCAAAAGTAATTATAAATCTTCCCTATTAGCATAATGAAAAAACCCAGAAATACACCAAATAAAAGAAAAAACAACTCACAGCACACATTGCAACTACAGTTGGGAAAAGGAAATAATAAAATCAAGACTTTATATTATAAAATAAATTTATAGCATTAAGGCTAAACTGTTATACTATAAATATAAATAAAACACCAATGACAATGTACTCTCAGAATGACTTTAAAAGTTGTGAACTACAGGCTATTTACAAGAGATATGCCTGGAACAAAATGGCAGGGCAAAAATATGTTAGACAAAGGCAGACAAAATAAAGTAGGGGTCATGATGTTTAGATAAGTTGGAATAAAAAATTAACTAATTCCTAACAAGAATGCTTAAAGTAATGTATACAAACCCAAATGAAGACCTAATGTTCATTTATTTTCTTCCTACTAAATAACAAAATATTTGAAAGTGCAAAACTGTGGAAAATATACAAAGATCTGGCATGGAAAAAATAGTAGTTAGAATGTTTAACTCAATTCTTTCATTCCATAAAAGAGCATGTAGTCAAAGAATTAATAAGGCTCTTAATCTAAGCAACGTTATTATTAGGGTTGACCACACACATACACTTATCCAACTTTACAAACTGAAATTAGTGAATTAAATTCAGTTTTAAATGCCATTAAATTTTAACCAAACATATACAGCCCCCAAAGGAATTTAAGTAAATTACAAAGAGAGGAAAAATTCAGGCAAACATTTAAATCACTAATATTGAAATAAAAACTGAAATGTAAGGGTTAACTTGGCTAAGATTGACTTCTTACAGCCTAACATTCCAGAAAAAGGATTGGCCTTCTGAAAAGATCCATGGAATCCAGCTTTAGCCCAGTACCCAGGCAAGCAATCCTGGACATTCTCACATTTGAAACCTTGTCCTCAATCATGCCAGGAGAGAGGCTGATGTTTTCCTAACCATGAATGCTGATGCACTGATTCTTGCACATCATACAGCTACAACCCAAAGGCTTGGACTCCAGCTTCCAGCCATGCTAGGTACAGGCTGGTGAGTCTCCCAAACTGAAGCTGAGCTGGCAGGACAAGGCTGGAGCCAAAGCTCTGCTGCTTTGTATTGCTATTGTGTCCTGGTTCTTGGCCCCGGTAGGGGACGGGCTAGTACTTCCCTAATCAGGAAGGAGCTGAAAAGCTCCAGATCTAAAGGTTGGGGTCACTTGCCCAGAGTCAACCTCCAAACCTTCTAAATCCATATGTTATGTTCTAGAATGCAGTGGCAAGAGGACCTCTGCACCCGTTTCTGCTGCTGTCTCCATGAGATTTCCTCAGTGGATATTCCCTCTACTGGGTGGTATATGTGTTCTCTGGTCATTTGACCTTGATTGTATGATATTAATGACAGAAAAAATGAAATTTTTTATAAGCTAGAAATTTTTATCATGCTCTCTTAACTCTTGGTTAAAAGGAAAATGAAAACTAATGTTGGAGAAAAATAGATAGTTAAACATTGTATATAAATACATATATATGTAAACCTAGGAGTCTATAGCTAAAGCTAACCTCAGAGAAATGGGTATATTATATTGTATATGTATAATATGTATATTACAAAATACTTATATAACCTAAAAAAAAGGGATGGCAATTTTTTTATCTTAAGAATTAAGTAAGAGATCTGAAAAAAAGAATAAAACTAAAAATGGAATGTAATGCACTAGAAAACAAACAAAAAATTTTGAATAAACCAAGAGCTGTTTCTCTGAGAAAATAAGGAATCACGCTATTAAATTAGTAGCTAACTGTGTTAGGCCATTCTCCCATTGCTATAAAGAAATACTTGAGACTGGGTAATTCATAAGAAAAGAGGTTTAATTGGCTTATAGTGATGCAGGCTGTACAGGAAGCATAACACTGGCATCTGCTTCTGGGGAGGCCTCTGGAAGCTTCCAACAATAGCAGAAGGTGAGGTAGGAGCTTTCATGGTAGGCAAGTAGCAAAGTAGGAACAAGAGAGAAGGGGGGAGGTGCCACACACTTTTACACCAGGAGATCTCGCAAGAATTACTCACTATCATGAGGACAGCAATAAGGGGATGGTGCTAAACCATATAGGAGAAATCCACCCCCTTGATGTAATCACCTCCCAACAGGCCCCACCTCCAACACTGGAGATTACATTTCAACGTGAGATTTGGGTCGGGACACACATCCAAACTATATCACTCACCTTATTAAAAATTGTTAAAAACTCACACATTTAAAGGAAATTAAAAATGAGAGTGGGAAAATGTTTTCGTTTATTCAGCAAATGTTTATTGAGTTCTTGTTACATGCCAGTATGCCAGGCATATTTCCAGGTAGGATCTGAGTATATAATGGAGAATAAGACAGAGGAAAAAAAAAATACCTCATGAAGCCTGCATTCCCACGAGGATGATAAGTTCTAATAACAAAACTACACAGGAAAGTAAGAAGATATGCTGTGTGATTGTTTTTGGGAGAATTGTAATTTTCCATAGGGTGGCCAAGGAAGTGATATTTGAGGAGTGACCTAAGGTTGGTAAGGAGCAGGCTCAGTGTGCATCTGGAGGAGGTGACGCAACTCAGAAGGAAAAGCAAGCCTCAGGTCCTGTGGCAGAAGCGGGTCTGGCCATTTGAAGGCTTTTGCAAAGAAGTGACATGATCTGACTGACCTTTTACAGAGATCAATTTGGTTGCTGCTTCAGAATAGACTGAGTAGCGGGCCAAGAAAAGAGCAGGAAAATCGATTTATTGAGAAAGATTATTACTACTGGGAAATAAATAGATCTTATTTATATAAAACAAGAAATCTATAATTCACTCACTTCCTTTATGTGAGGTAGGAATTAAGGACCACACTCCTGGAAAAGAAAGAAGGCATTGACTTAATCAGTTCTCCTTGCAAACAGAGTAATGGCAGACCTCCTGGCCACAAAGCAAAGTAGTTTGTGCTAGCAGAACTGTCGTCATCTCTGGAGTACTTTCACCAGGATATATCTGGTTTCTAGCATTGCTTGTGGTAAACAAACCTGCATTTGTAGATTTATGAGGCATAGCCTCCCTGGAATATGTTATGCATGCTACTTTTCATGATCAAAATCCTCCCATCTGTGGAAATCTGGTTACTGCAGACCTCACTTAAAACTTCATCTGCTATCCTGGGCTAGAGTGCTTCTGAGGAGAGAAGGAAGGATCAGGCAATCTCAAGTAATCATGAGATGAAACAGAGAGAGAGAGACACTGATACTGAATCTCTCTCTCTGTTTCATCTCATGAGTACTTGTACTCTTTATATTATTATTGTTAGTGTAGCTTGATACTGAATAACACCTTTGATTTGGTGGCCTGATTTGATAAACCAGTCCTTGGTGTTACTTAAGTAATAATCCAGGTGAGAGATGATGATCGCTTGAACCAGGGTAGTGGCAGAAAACATGGTGAAAAGTGGTAGGATTTTGGATCTAGTCAAAGGTAGAACTAACGGAATTTCATTAGGAATTGAATGAGGAATATAACAGAAGGTAAATAAGCAATGGTGATTCCAAGGTGCTTGGACTGGGTGCTAGGAATAATTTACTTATTATCACACATGGAGGAAACAATAGGAGGGCATATTTGGGATAAAGGAATTAAGGGGTTAATATTGGACATGTTAAGTTTGAGCTGCTCAAAATGTGGCTAAGTGGAGCTTTGTAAACAGTTGGCTATGGGGGTCAGGAATTCAAGGTAGAGCTTCTGGATAGCCATATAAATTATAGAGCCTCGGCATATAATGATATTTAAAATATGGGATTAGAATGAGGTTGCATGACCACAGAAAGAAAATAGAAGAGGTTCAAGGAGTGAGCCCTAGGACACTCAGTGTTGAGGGGTCAGAGAGATAACGCGAGGCCAAGAAAACACTAAGAAGTGGCAGTCGGTGCTGTAGGAGTCAAACGTAGTCTCAAATGGTCTTAGGTCAGATAAGGTGAGTGCTGAGAATTCACCATTAGTCATCTCAACCAGAGTTGTCAGCTTAAAGTGGTGGGGGTGACAGCCTGGTGGGAGTGAGGTCAAAAGAATACAGGAGGCCATAAATCAGAGACAGCAAATACAGGTAACTCTTTTGAAGACTTTTGCTGTTTAAGGAAGGAGAAATGGAATATCAGCAGGGGAGTGAAATAGAACCAAAAGGATTCTCTTTTGAACTTGGGATAAATAATAGCATATTTATAGTGTGATTTTTTTTTTAAAAAAAAAGGACTGGAGAAGAGAACTGCTGATGCAGCAGAAAGAAGGAGAATTGCCAGAGTCATGTCAGGGAGCAGGGGCAGGGGCACTGTGCAGCAGGAGAGAATTCTGGCCTGTGAGCACAAAAGCAGGAGGTTGGGATGCTTGGGAAGACTCTTTCTCAGTGGGGCAAGAAGCAGAAGTCATTAGCGAGAGTGACACTCATCTCGCAAGAGGAAAAGCATGAAAAGAATGGATGAAAAAAGAGTCAGGCAGCCATGAGGCAGCCACAGTGGTGAGTGGTCCTGAGTTGAAAGTGATCTGGTTCAAGGTTGTGTTTTTTTTCTCCAGCCACACCCAGTGGCAGGGTGGGAGCATAGAGGAGGTGGATGGTGGCTTAGCTTAGGGAATGTGGCTTGGGGAGAGGCATGAGGGTTGAGTGTGTGCTAGGAAGTGATTTCATTGCTTGATAGTGGATGGAATTTAAGGTGGGTAAGGAGGGAAATACGGACTCGACTTAACACTTTCTGGTTTTGGAATCTTGTGTCTTCTGTGCACTTCCAGCATCTTATCAGTTATAAAATACTCAGAGCTGTTTGCCTTTCACGTGTGTTTCACAGGACAAATAGTTGATAGGGTCCTCAGATTTCCTCAGGCCTTCCCCACAAGGCTGGACATGATGGCTGCTAAGGCATCAGAGAAACATAGGAATCTGTCCTGTGTGAGGTTAGTTCAAGGGCAGGAGACCTCATGGCCTCTTATTGTAGGTGATTCATTCTATGCAGGGAAACAGAGTTATCTTTTTCTATCCATACAACTTCTGCTACCTCTTGCTTAAACAAGAATCTTTTCTCCCCCTTTTGGCTTTTAATTTTTTTTCTTTAACCATGAATAATGCTTTATTCACACCTTGTAAGGGATTATACAGAGAATGACAAGTTTAACTGCTCCTTAAAATGAATTACAATTTTATTTTTAAGAATTTTGCCCCTTTTTAAAGAACAGAGGCCTCAGAATTGACATTGGAATTAGCATTTATTATGACAAAGCAATGTGGACTGTGATTGTCACTTAGCATTTGAAGATTAGATGATAAAATAATATAATAAAATTTCCAAGTTGGAAAAAGCTAGTGTGTCTACATTACCACATGTCTTTTAAACTTGTTTTATGTAGCCAATGAGGCAAATTTCAAGTGTTAGCTGGCAGGTCTGTTTGTAAACGTAGAAAAATATGTCATTCATGGAGATTCTAAAACAAAATGAAATGTATTCTTAATTTCTTTGTAATCAAACATATTTAATGATAAGTCAACAAGCCTAATCTTTCTAGAATGCTTACATGAATGCTATTTTGAGTTCACTAATGTTTGTTTTATTAAGGGGAGGAGGTTTAGTGCTAATGTTGAACAACGCTTTCGAGGAGTCTCTAATGTGGGACTCATGATGCCAGTTGCTGAGTGATTATTTGAAATAAATGATTTCCATTGTATTCAAACCCACCAGCTTTTTTGAATTTATTAATGAATGTTGATGAGTTAACTGACGACAGAGGCTTATAGACACAGTTTATTAATTTGCACAACCACATTTAATGTGCCCCTATTGTGAATCAGGCACTGCACTGCATATGGAGTATACAACCATGAACAAGCTTTGGCCTTCACCCTTGAATTTGGGAGACAGATATACAAACCTTGAATTACAAAACAGTGTAATAAATGCCATTAGATACTTTTGAAAAATGATATTGGAAGAATTAAGATGGTAATAAGATGCTTCCTGGAAAGGTGGTCTAATATTAACAGAATATGAAACATAAGTTATTTTTGTATAATTACTTTTTTTTTTCAATTCAGTAAAGCATTTGGAGGACATATGGTGACAGCCCTTTGGAGGAAATGGGGCCTTGCAAATACAATTACACTGACAGTAATATCTTCTGGGAGATGATATACACATGTGATAAACAATGTAGTACAATTTACTAACATAATGCTGAAATAAAAAAGAGTTCAAGTAGAAGAAGAAGAAGTATGGGTAGTATACTCAGGAACTAGTAGGAAAACCAGGCTCTGGATTTAGGAAGGATGCTATTTAAAGGAGGTGAAGAAAATGGACTTTAAGGATCTAATGCCTCTCCTGATCCAAGACATTGAACAATTTGAACACTGCTATCATGGTTTATTAAGATCTTTTTCTTGGAGCAATATCAATACACACAACAGGATTTGAAAAGATTTTAAAACATGATTTTACAGTACATTTTATCTACTTCTCAAGGTAGAGCTATATCCCACACACAAATCTGATAAAGATACAATATCAAAAATAAAAATTATAGTTCCATTTTACTTGTTAATATGGAAAAAATCTAGATAAAATATTTCCAAACAAAATTAGCAGCATATTAAAAAACACATATATTTTATTTCAGATATACTAGAAGGCTTTATCATTAGGATTCTATCAATAAAAATCCTTATATTAACACATTATTGGAAAATGTGAAATTATTAAAACATTTTATTAATACAGCCTTTGATAAAATTTCAGTCATGATTTAGATGAAAAAACTCTAAGTAAAATAGAAAAGAAAAATCATTTTCTTAGGCACATTTAAACTCAGCACAACTTAAACCTAACCTCAACTAATATATTAAATTGAACAACATAATAGGTTTTTCCATCATATTGAGAAACAGACATGACACCTGCTAATTGTATTATTATTCAACAATGTTTTTGGCAGTTTTCACTAACACAAGATAAGAAAGAGAAATAAGCAGTATAAATATTGAAAAAGAAGAGACAAATTCTAATTATTTGAAGATAATTTGATTGTAAACTGAGATAACACAATAAATCCCATTAAAACAGTGTATTGACCTAAGTAAAAGTTCCAGTATGATAGGTGGGTCCAAGGTTTTATATGCACTAGGGAAAGTAATTAGAAAGAAAGTATTGCAATAGGAAGAATACTTCAGTCTCAGAAATTCACAAGCACTTCAGAATCAAGCAGGAAAAGATTTTTCTGTTCTAGGGTAAAGGAGGAGCAAGCAGAGATTAGTAGAATGTTTAGACGCAAGGCTGGACAAGCAAAGGGAAGAGAACAGTGGGGTCTCACAGGAAAAGGGCTCTCTGTGTGGCCTCCCAGTTCCCAGGGGAAGCTCAGAAAGGGGATGCTTTCCACTTTTTTTGTGCTTTCTCAGGCTTGGGGAGCAAGAGGAGTTCAGGGCCCTATAGGAAAGAAAGAAACCTGACCAAGGATTGGTCAAGACAAAGCAGAAGATAAGAAATGAGCAACTCCATACATTGGATGTACATTTTTAAAATCTTATATTCTCAATTAAAAAATATATAGATAGATCTTTGACGAACTTTAACAGTGGTATAAGACCTATATGATGATAAGTACAAAACTGGTAATTAAGACCATGAAAGAAGGCCAGAATACATACCATGCTCCTGCATGATCAACCCTAACGCTATAAAAATGTACATTCTTACCACATTGAGTATCTGCTTAATACAACCAGAATCCCCCACATTTTTATAAGTGATATGCTCATTTTAAACTTTATGTGGAAAAATAAATGTTGCTGGAAAGTTTTAAAAATCTAAAAAAATTCTTGGTGGGGATTTGCCCTAACGAATATTAAAATGTCTATAGTCAAAACAATGTATTACACACAGCTAACATAGTATTTAATGGTAAAAGACTAAAAGCTTTCTCCCCAAATTAGAAACAGGACAAAGATTCCCACTTCTCCCACTTCAATAAAGCTGGAGGGCAATTAATCAAGAAAAAGAAATATGAGATACTCAGATTGGAAAAAAAAAGAAATAAAACTATTTTTATTTGCAGATATCCTGATCATCTATATAGAAAATCCTAAGGAATACACACATACACAGCAAGGTTTCAGAATACAAGGTTTTCAGAATACAAAAATCAACTTTATTTCTATACACCAGCAAAACGCAATCCAAAAATAAAATTAAAAAATAATTCTATTTATAATGGCATCAAAAGGAATAAAATACTTGAGAATAAATTTAAGAAAAGAAGTGTAAGCCTTGTACAGTGAAAACTACAAAACAGCATTGCTAGAAACTGAAGAAGATGTAAATGAAAACACAACCTATTTTCATGGATTGGGAGATGTAATATTGTTAAGATGGCAATACTCTTCAAACTGATCTACATATTTAATGCAATTCTGTCAGAAACCCAGATGGATTTTTTTTGCATAAAGATGGCAGGCAGACTTTAAAATTCATATGCAAATGCAAGGGACCCAGATTGACCCAAATAATCTTGAAAACAACAAAGTTGGAAGACTCACTTCTTAATTTCAAAACAATAAAAATGACAGTAATCATGACTGTAGTACTGGCATAAGGATAGATACGTAGATCAATGGAATAGAATTGAGAGTCCAGAAATGGACCTATACAATTATGGGCAATTAATTTTCAACAAGGATTCCAAGACAATTTACTGATGAAAAAATAATCTTTAACAAATGGTGAGGCGGCAACTGGATATAAGCATGCAAAAAGAAGCTGGGGTCTTTCCTTACACCATAGTCAAAGTTAACTCAGAATGGATCAAAGACCTAACTGTAAGAAGCTAACACTATGAACACTTAGAAGACATAGGTGTAAATCTTAGCGATCTTAGATCAAATGAGGATTTCTTAGATGTGATATTTAAAGCACAAGCAACCAAAGAAAATAGATAAATTGGTGTTCATCAAAATTTTTAAAGACTTGTGTATTTCAAAGGACACTATCAAGAAAGTGAACATACAATCTACATAATGGGAGAAAATATTTGCAAATCATATATCTGATAAAGGCCTAATATCCGAAACATAAAGAATTCTTACAATTCAACAACCAAATGTCAAGTCAATTTAAAAACTGGAAAAAAACTGTAATTGGCATTTCTTCAAAGAAGATATGCAAAGAGCCAGTAAGCACCTAAAGAGGTGTTCAACATCATTAGTCATTAGGAAAATGCAAGTCAAAACCACATTAAGATATCACTTTATACAAAATATTATTTTTAAAAAGATAGAAAATAAGAAGTGTGGGTGAGGATATGAAGAAATTGAAGCCTCATATATTGCTGGTGGGAATGTAAAATGCTGTAGTTGCTTTGGAAAACAATTTTATAGTTCCTCCAAAAGTTAAAATATAGACTTACTATATGACTCGGCAATTCCACTTGTAAGCATATAACCAAGAGAATTAAAAACATGTTTATGCAAAAACTAGTATATGAATGTTCATTGCAACATTTTTTTTACCCAAAAAGTAGGCACAATCTGAGTGTCTATCAGCTGTTGAATAAACCAAATGTTGTATATCTGTACCATAGAACATTATTCAGCCATAAAAAGTGATGGGTATTGATATGTGCCACAATATGAATAGACCTTGAAAACATTTTTGTAGGTGAAAGAAGCCAGACACAAAAGGCCACAAATTGTGTAATTCCATCCATTAATTTATGAAATATTCACAATAAGTAAATTCATAGAGCCAAAAAGTAGACTATTGGTTGCCAGGAGATGGGGGAAAGAGAAATGGGGAGTGACTGCTGGTGGGTATAAGGTTTCTTTTTGGGATGATGAATATATTCTAGAATTACATAGCTGGTGACAGTTTGCATAACTTTGTGAATCCACTAAAAACCACTGAATTGTACACTTTAAAATGGTGAATTTTATAGTATATGAAAAATATACCTCAATTTTAAAAGAAGAAAAACATAATGCCAAAAAAGTTTTAAAAATCCTTATCAGCACTTGTTATTTTCCATCTTTTTAATAATATTTTGTGTAAAGTGGTATCTTAATGCGGTTTTGATTTGCATTTTCCTAATGGCTAATGATGTTGAACACCTCTTTAGGTGCTTAGTGGCTATTTACATATCTTCTTTGAAGAAATGCCAATTAAAGTTTTTTGTTCCTTTTTAAAATTGACTTGCCATTATTGTTCTGTGGTGCCAACAGAACAATAAATAAATACATTACTCCAGAAAGAGAAACAAATCCATATGGAAATTTATTTGTTAAAGGTTGCATTACAAATCAATGAAAGAAGTAAATTATTGATAACTCATATTAACAAAATTCCCTTTTCATGTGGAAGAAAGTAAAATTGGAATCTCACTTTTCACCATATAAATGAACCCCAGTGGGATCTCTATATAACAAATAAAACTATAAAATATTAGAATAAAATTTAGGAAAATATTTGTGTAGCCTGAGTGCAGGATGAGCTTCTTAAATGAAAAAGTTAAAATCTATAGGGGAAATATTTTTTTATTTCTTAAAATAACATTTAAAAAGTGCATGGCAATAAACATCATACACAATATCAAGAGAAAATGGAGAGTAAATATCTGCAGCTGAGATATCAAAGTATTGCTCACCCTAATACAAAGCTGAGAAACAGAAACTTTTAATGACCGATAGAGAGATAGGAGGTGGAGACACGACATTTTGTAACTTGGAAAAAATAAAAGTATTAGGGTAAGAGAACTTCTCCACTGTCGTACATTATTATGAGTCTGCCTGTAGTGTAGCCTAAGTATGTCTTCCCAGCCACTTTCTGGGGTTCTTACCGTCTAGCCAGCTCTATCTAGGAAATTTTTCCCTCATCTTGATGGAAATCTTACTTTCCTTTTCTGGCCAAGAGATTTTATTTACAATAATGTCTTATTTTCCTTCCTGGGCTTAGAGAATTGGGGTCCACATTAGTCTGCTAAGGTGCCACAGTAAAACACTATAGACTGGGTAGCTTAAACATCAAGCTATTATTTCCTCCACGTTCTAAAGACTGGAAGTCCAAGATCAAGGTTCTGGTTGATTTGATTTCGTTGTCTTCCTGGATTGCAGATGGCCAACTTCTCATAGGGACTTGGAGAGAGAAAGCTCTCTGATATCTCTTTGTATAAAGACATTAGTCTTATGGGATTAGGGCCCCACCCTTATGGCCTCATTTAACCTTAATTACCTTCTTAGAGGTACATACGGTTGCACTAAAGATTAGGGCTTCAATGTATAAATTTTAGGGGGGCACATGCATTCAGTCTATAACAGTTCTTCTGGGCCGTTTCTGCTTCACATCTCTATACTCTTGCTGAGGCAGTCAATCTAGGGGCCCTGACTATATGTGAGAGGGAAGAGAAAGGGAAATCAGGCATAAGTATATCAAAAGTATTACCTCACCACATTTGGAATAGCAAAAATTTAAAATAAATTTGAATATTCAATCAGGGAGAGAGTTACTACATTTTAATAAACTCATACTAGAAATAATTGTGAAGGTCTTTAAAAGCATGAAGTAGATATATGTGCATTGATCTGGAATTCATAGCAACCATATAATATAACAAAAGCAAATCACAAAATACTATGTACAGTGGAATCTCATCTGTATTAAAAATTAAATCAAAACCTTTATGTTGGTGCACAGGTGTACCAGCAAAGAAAAGGTATGAATGAGAGGCACAGGTTGCCACTGGTGAAGTGGTACTGGAGATGTGCAATATACACTATTAACTTCCTTCTGAATACATAGCTGCCTTTTGAATTATTATAATGAGCAGGTTGTAATTCAAATGACTGAAATTTTAAAAAATAAGATGAGCAAAGGACACTGCAGTCAAGGAGAGAGAATGAGAACAGTCTGAGATTGATGCTACATGGTCACGTGGTCTGTCCCCATGGGTGGTAATAACCGGGGTGATACATCACCCTGCACGCTGTGGGCCTTAGCTTTTCCATTCAGAAACTGGATTTGGTTTTTCTGTCCACACAGAACTGACTGACCTCTTGGGTCAGACTACTAACCAAGTCTCTAAAACAAGAATACATATTACTAGAATAGTAATTCTAGAATGCTGATTTATTGATATCCAGTGGGAGAAAATGTCTCCAATTTCTGAGACACTTACTTGCATTTGGCTTCCAAAGTACCCTCCTGCTGATATCAGAGTACTCAAAAACGATCATGAATACTAAAAACATATTATGGGGATTATTTCAGCCAAATCAGGGAATCACCTGATGACCCTTTTTAGCTTTCCAGATGGTTGGAAGATAGCCTGGAGTTTTTGATGTTGTGTTTTGATGATGTGCTCTCTCTCTCTCTCTCTCGCTCACTCTCTCTCTCTTTTTCCACTCTCCCTCTCTGTCTCTCCATCCCTCCTTCTCCTCCTCCTTTTCCTTTACTCCTCTTTCCTGTTTCTCTGTTCCTTCATTTCTTCCCCTGCTCCCTTCCCTGGGACCTCGTCTCCTTATCTTATTCCAGAGAGATGCTTAAGTATAGAGCTCACCTTTGGGGTGTTCTCAAGACCCAGAGATTCTTTACCCCCTGTTTAAGATCCAGGAGAATGTCATTATAGCCTTCTACATGCTGACTTTAGTAGAAATTCGAAATACCACTTTTAAGGTTTGATAGTCTGAGAAAACCCATCTTACTGTATGAAAAATCAATTCTCCAAGTTATAGAGTAAAAATTCATAGATAATGCTTTTAAAAATAGAAGAAAAATTAAGTCAATACAGTTTTGATAGAACTATTTGAAGACAAAAGACAAAATATTGGAGAAATATTAGTTATAAATATTAGTTAGATAAATCAGTGGACACATGATATAGATGCATTAATATTCCAAAGAGCAGTTTCCTTTGAAAAGCCTCCTTTCCCTCTTTCCATATTGCTAGGCTTACAGGGGAAAGGCAATAATTCATTTTTTTAAAAAAAACTAGGGAACACAGTGGTCTCATGTGCTATGCTATTAAATCTGAGTCACTCAACTCTCCACCCCAGATATTTTTCCTTGTATGTTGATGGATTTTTTTTTAAAGCACCATCAATCTGAATGACAACTTTTTCTTAAACACCTGGGCTGTTCAGCAAATACAAACATGAATTTAATCCTGCTAGGAATGAAAATAGAGGTGAGCAGAGGTGCCTGCTCACCTCTGGCAAAATTTTGACTTATGAGTTAATCCATACTTCAAAATAACATCACAGCAGTACCTTCCACGGGTGACATGGCTCCATTAATGCTAAAGTCACACCTTGACTACAAGGAGCATGCACGCCACCACCCTTTGCTGGGAAGCATCCCATCTCCCAAGTTCCATCCTTTCATGGCAGCCCCTTTTTCATCTGAGCTCATTTTTAAGATGCCACTTGTTCCTATCTTTGAGTTCCTCTGGGGATCTAGATCAGAAATTTTTCACTCTTGCAGTAGATAAAGAAGTAGCCACTAGCCATGTGTATATTAAAATTAAATTATAAATTTATGTCTTCCGTTACATTAGAAACAGGTGAAATGCTCAATAGCCCCAGTAGTTAGGGCTATAGTACTAGGCAGTACAGAGAACCTTTCTTTGGCCGCAGACAGTTCTAGGGGAAAACAGAAATGGAAGATGTCTCCTGTCTCTCCTACTGCATGACGATAGCTGCCAGGTCTGGCATTTTCACAGCTGTGTCCTTAGGGTCTAGCTCAGTGGTTTTCACGTGGCACATGCATAAGTCACTAAATGAATAAATGCATGAAATGAAAAAAATGATCAAACGAATGAATGAATGGGTATTGCTATTAATAATGGTTTTTCTTGGTCTTCCTGAAGTTTTTCATGAATTAATTCTTATTTGACCTCCATGTCTCAGCTTAGGTTATACTTCTTCAGGGAACCCTGCCCTGTCTGATCCTCCACACTGGGCTAGGTCCTTTTCCCAACATCAGTCTTATACTCTTATGGTGATACTGCCAATACTTTCGTTAACTGCCTGCCTGGCTTTTGGTTTCTCCTCCTAAATTAACAAAATTTATTGAGAGTAGGACCTTTAACTTTTTTTTTTTTTTAAATCCATAACACAAGCACAGTGCCTGAGAGGTTAACTGAAAAACTGAAGGACTCTTTTTGCCCTTTAACATTCACTTATAGGCTACTTAGATTGAAATCTAAAAGTGCTTGACTGCCTTTAGAGCTTTTCCTATAAATACTCCCCAACTAGATTCATATGGTTAAAGAAAAACAAAAAATATGTGCATAAAACCCACTACAACCTCAGGCTGTACCTTGGCTCTCTTCAGCACACTAAGGCAACAGAACTCAATCTGCATAAAACAATGAATAGGAAGCAGTTACGGGCCATTTCCTCCCAACCTCAGTGGAAACTTCAGTTGCCTTTACTTCCTGTCATGTGCTTTCCATCCCCCAATGTCCCATACCTACTCTGTGGCTATTTAAAAACAAAGCCAGTAAGTGAAAATACAAAAACATAGTCCAATAAGGTACTGAGTATCATCCAGGCTTTTAAAGGTTATTTCCTGAATTAGTTTTCTGAGAAAAAATAAACTTACGGAAGCAATTTGCATAAAACTTTAATAGACAGTCACATTAAATCAGTGTTCTTCAAATGATAGCATAAATAGAAATCACCTGCAGCATTTGTGGAACTTCATGTGCTTGGGTTCCTCAGTAGATGGGTCAGGGATAGCGCTGGGCATTTGAGCATCTGTCAATCAAGCTCCTGGGTGACATTAATGTAGCCTGCACGTGCACTGCAAAACCTCGCTGAAACTAGGGTTGATTTTCCTCCATCTTCTGTTTTATAAAAGAGATGGTTCAGTAATTATGTGCAAGAACAATTCAGATATTTAAATCACATCATATTGCCTAAAATTTTGTAGCTTTCACATTTTGACCAGGCCAGTGACTCTTTGCTGTCTGAAATCCCTCATTTTTAATTTTTTTCTGTAATATAGCTGTACATCAAGCTTACAGTGTTATAACAGTTTAAATTTGTAATCCATAGGCTCTTAAATAAAGTTTATCAATGTCTACTTGGTACACCATTTCATATATCAGCTGCAAAAACATCTTCAGTATTATTATTCTGTGCCAAGTCTGTAATGAATAAACAGCACTGCAAACACTTCAAACCTGTTTATTCACTTTGGAGAGCTTTTCTTTGGTTCAAGTCTCAGAGGATTTTGGCTTTGGCTTTTATGAGAAAGGCCTGTATACTCCTATGTCTCTTCCATTTCCCTGAAATTTTTCGGTTTACATTGTTCACTCTGTCTTTTAGATTGCAGCAAAAAGTCAAAAAATTGACAGAACGTCCAAAAAGAGAATCTGTGGGTGGCTGTTATCCACAGTGATTGAGTGAGAAAATTGCCTGGGTCCTGGATCAATGAGGGGCATTTGAGAGAACGGATCAAGGGGAAGACTTTGAGTACACAGTCCCCAGGAGGCAGCTAATGTGTCATGTCCTAAAATCTAATTCATGAGAAATTATTTTTATTTCAAATGAGAAGATCCATGCATAGGGAAGAAAATGTCACATTTAGTTTATTACTTTCTCTAAAATAATACTGTAACCTGAATCTCCATTGCTACACAGTGTAAAAGAATAAAAAAGAATAAATGAAATCCAACTGTGTTAGCTTCACCCATTCTAAACAAAATAAAACTGCAGTTTTAGGAACCATTTCAAGTTATTTGAAAACTTTCATTTCCTAAGTCTATGCAGTTTAAATGCAGAGAACTGCATTTGAGCTCAACGTACCTTTGAGGGAAAGAAAAACATGAATATCAAATAACACTATACAGAAAGCATTTCAAGGCAATCTCTTTGATGTAGCTGAAATATTCCAGCCTCAGTGGCCCCACTATTCTTCTAATGCAACAAGACATCAGGAATTTAATTAAAATTTAAAGATTTATAAGATCCATTCCTCTCTTGGGTAATATACACACAGACACTATATAGGGTTTTTCTTCCTCTCTCCACTTGATTTCTACTGTGAGTTGCTTTAGTTGGGAAGTCTTTCTGTAACAAAGAAAACACTACTAGGCTGCCAGCTATCAATTCTATATCATTAACCTCTGAAGGTCACTTTTTGTAATACATGTTATAAGGGAATGATTAGGACTTCTATTGTTAACTCTGACAGAGTAGCTTGTTAGGTTATCAATGTATTAAACAACCTATCAACACTGTCACCAAGAGAAACGAAAAATGCTGAACAAAATATAAATAAAACAAACAAGCAAAAAACCCAGTTGTTTAAGTCACCGGAGGACAATCAAGGACACCAGGCCTTGTAGGACCAAGTCCAGAAAGTGCATTGAGTGATATTTACTCTACTTTTCTATTTACTGATTCCTAAGCACACAGATCATGGTGGCTGAGCAGAAAGTGGCTCAGCATTTGATAGGCTCAGTGACCTTAGAAGAAAATAATGGGCATTTAAAGTTGTAAAAGCAGCCAGGACTTGAGGGACCAAAATTCTGTATGAAATTGGATCCTGGAGAATTAAGTCCAACATTTTACAACTGCTTTTTCCCTTGAAGCATTCACCAATTCCTACACTGCATGGAATGGGAGGACAAAATTAGGTAGACAGAGCCGTGGAGGGGCAAAGCCCAAGCAGAGCTTCAGGTCATCTCATGGGAATAAGGACAAAAAAGTCTGAGTTTATAGCTTGCCAAAAAGAGCATTTCTAGTATTCACTCCAGACTTTCATTAGATACCCTTGAAAGGATAAACTCTGGGAAAACCAAAATGGACAAAATCTGACAATGGACAGAATCCATCTGGAATCATCTCAATCAATGGATCAATCCATGCTCTACAACTCCTGACTGCCTAACAGAAAACAACTCAGTCCTTTCTGTAGAAAGATCATGTCACAGAGTCCCTGAAATGTTGTATAATGCCCAACACTCAAGCAAAAATTGTATGTGTCAGGAAATGTCCAAAAGACCAAAACCAAGAGCAGGAAAATCTATTAGGAATAGGCCTACATGTGATCTAGATATTAAAGTTTAGGATTCAGACCTGGCAATAGCAGTGACAAATATGTTCAAAAAATAAACTATACAATGAAGACTAGCCAGAGAACTGGGATCCATAAAAAAGTCAAATGGTAATTATTCTAGATTGGAAAAGCTCATTAACCAAAATTAGTAAGAGATGAATTTAAGAGGAAATTTGACTCAGCAGAAAAAGTATTTGGTGAAGCAGAAGCTAGGTCAAGAGGAAATACTCAAACTAAAGGACACATAAAAAGGGAATGAAAAATAGAGAATGTAATAGACACGTAGGACATAAGTACAAATCTAAAGTGGGTGTAACTGGAGAGGAGAGAAGGACAGAGCAAAATGAGAAGAAATACTATATAATTCTTCCAAAATGTGAAAGATTCAAACCACTGATTTAGTAAGTTCTATAAAACGGCAATGGGATAAATAAAATAAATTCACATATAGGCATATCATGGTAAACTGCTAAAGATCAAAGAGAAAAGATTAATCTTTTCTTTTGCATGTAGGGGAAAATGATAAAACCTTCCAAGGAAGAGCAGTAAGATCAAGGGCTGATTTTCCCACAGAATTAAAAGAAGACAAATTACAATGGAATTATATCACTAAAAGGCTAAAATAATACAACTGTCAATCATGAATTCTTTGCTTTGTCAAAAGATCCTTAAAAATAGAGGTAAAGTGAAGATATTTTTGATAATTAAAACAAGGAGAAAATTCATTGTCATTAAGCCTTTAAAAGAAATATTAAAGCACATTATTTAGGCAAATGAAAGATAACGAAACAAAGATAAGCCAATTAAAAGACTAATATTTTAAAATTGGATAATAATACAAAACCCAACTATATGATGCTTGTCACATAAATATAAAAACATAGAACAGTGGAAAGTAAAAGGATGGATAAGTCATAAAAAATAACCAAGAGAAGGCTGTTAAAACTATATTAACAGGCAAAATTGGCTTTAATGAAAGTGATAATACTAGAGATAAATACATTCTATAATAATAAAAGGGTCAATATATTAGAAAGACATAACATTTCATAATTGGTAGGCTTCTTATAGCATAGGCCAAAAATATATGTAATACAGATGTATTTTGTATATTATAATGTATACATATACACTTATAAATATACATACTTTTATATACACATATATACACACATATATATAGGAGATATATATGTGTATATAAAAGTATGTGTGTGTGTATATATATATATATATCTCCAGCAGAACTAAAAGGAAAAAAATCTGCAACCGTAATGGAATGTTTTAATATACTCTTCCCAGTTACAAATAAAAGGAGCAAGATCCATAGAGGATTTGAACAGGTAATTAACAAACCTGACCTAAATGTATATACAGAACATTCTGCCTCAGGTTTCTGAGAACCCTATATTTTGAAGCACGTGTGGGCCACTTATTAACAAAGGGCCGTAAAACAAATTTCAACAAATTACACAGAATTTGGATTTGAGTTCTTGGCCATATTAGATGTGAATTGGAATAATAAAATGATTCCTAGGAAATCCATACATACTAATTAATTAATTCTTATTAATATTAAGGAATTTCTTTGTAAATAACCCATGGGTTCAAAAAGAAATTACAATAAAAATAAGAACATGTTTTAGAGTGAATGATAATTCTAACATGATATATAAAGTCTTGTGAGATTCAGACACAACTGTGGTTAAAGAAGCAATTATAGCCTTTAATTCATATATTAGGAATGAAGACTGAAAGACAATGATACAAGTATCCATCTCAAGAAGCTAGAAAAACAACACATTATTTTTGAAACAGATAAAAGAAATAATTCATAAAAGGTAGAAAACAATGAAATAGAAAATTCTGTGTAATAGAAAACTTCAACAAAGCTAAAGCTGTTTTTTTAAAATATGAACAAAATTGATAAATTTCTGGTATGATTGATTAAAAGAAAAGGCCGAGGCACAAATAATTAATGTTAGAAATGAAAAAAAAAGACATTACTATAGAACCTAAAGAAATTAAAAATATAAAACAAGAAATTATGAACAGCTTTGTGCCAATAAAGTTGAACATTTAAAAAAAATAAATAAATTGGATAAAACAAAACTTGCCAAACATTTCCTTCATATCCTCACATGGTAGAAAGAAAGCTAGAGATCTCTCTGGGGTCTCTTTTATAAGGGCATTAATCCTATATAAATGAGGGCTCCACCCTCATGACCTATTCACCTCCTAAAGGTCCCACCTCCCAGTACCATCGCCCTGGGGATTTAACAACATACAAATTTTCGGGAGACACAACTATTCAGTCAACAACATCAAAATAAAAATAATTGAAATAGACCTGAAGAGAGTCCATTGACATAACCAACCTGGAGTACATCTAGGCACTATTTGCTAAAGCTCACATAGCAGGCATACCCTTAAACCCAGAATTCTATTAATATTTCTTTGTAAATACCCCAACAAAACTTGTGCAGAAGAATGTTCACAGCATTATTATTTATAATAGCTTTGTCACCTCCAAACAAAGATGTTTTTTTTCTTGACTATTCCAGGAATCAGAAAAGAAGACACCATCTTTCAAATGTATTGACCAAACTCTTAGTATACTGGCCAATTAGGCTTTGAGGGGTGGAAATGGTGAAAAAGTAGAGGTGTTTCTTGTTTTTCTGTCCTTAAAGATGGAATATTGTTTTCCTAGAAACAAAAAGGGAAATCAGCCTGACTGGAATGCAGCTTATATCCCAAGACATAGTAACCACTATTAAGGAGAAAAAACAGTTCTTTAGTTTTCAGTCATTTGGTATCTTTGTATTTCATACTCTTTTGAACTTTATAGCATTAGAACTTCCATTTAAGTAATACTATGTTTCCAGCTAAGGATGCATGGTCCTTGGAAACCCTTTCAGTATGATTACAATCTTGATTACCTTAATATGAAAGTACCAAAGGGCAACACATACCCTGTTAAAAATAAAAACGATGGGCTGGGCAGGGTGGCTCACGCCTGTAATCCCAGCACTTTGGGAGGCCAAGGCGGGTGGATCACGAGGTCAGGAGATCGAGACCATCCTGGCTAGCACACGGTGAAACCCCATCTCTACTAAAAATACAAAAAAATTAGCCGGGCATGGTGGTGGGCGCCTGCTCAGGAGGCTGAGGCAGGAGAATGGCGTGAACCCGGGAGGCGGAGCTTGCAGTGAGCCGAGATTGTGCCACTGCACTCCAGCCTGGGCGACAGAGCAACACTCCGTCTCAAAATAAATAAACAAATAAAAATAAAAAATATAAGTTACAATGGCCTGAACATTTCTATACATGTTTCTTGGTGTAAGTATGGACAAATTTTTAGTTGGTATGTATCTAAGAGATAACAATTGTTAGATAATAGGTTATATTCATGTTCAAATCTTGAAGTGGCACTATGCATTTCCAAAGATGTACCAATTTATGCTCCTATCAGCAGGGAATTAGAGGAGTTCCTTTTGTTCCATGTCTTTGCTATTCCTTGGTCTTGTCAGAGTTTTTAACTTCAGCTGCTCTGATGAGTTTATGAAGGTATCATATAGAGATTTTCATTAGCATTTCTCTGATGACTAATGAGGTTGAGCATCTCTTCATATGTTTATTGGCCATTTTGATATTCTCTTTTGTGAAATGTTTACTCAAGTCTCTGGCTCATTTTTTCTTTCAGGCTCTGGTCCTTTTCTTATTTAGTTGTCATTATAAATATATTTAGGATATTAACTCTTTATTGGTTGTATGTGTTACAAATAACTCCCTAAGTTTTTAAGTTTTCCGCCTCTGTCTGAGAAAGACATTTTTGATAACCAATGTTTTTAATTTTAATGCAGCCCAATATGTATAAAGAAATAGTTTCCCATTGCAAGTCATGAAGATGTTTTTCTAAATTGTATTATAGAAGCTTTATTGCTGTTACACATTTGTATCAATCCATCTAAGATTGATATTTTTATTATGGTTTAAGGAGAGTAAATTTTCATTTTTTTCCATATGGCTATCTAACTGACTCATCATTGAATAAAAATGCCATTCTTTCTTTATTATTCTTTGTGTGTCAAAGTCAAGTGTCCATGTGTGAGTGAATCTGTTTCTAGGTTTTCTACTCCATCCCACTGATCTGTTTTTCTGTCCTTGCACCAGTATGGCCAGTCACAGTTATTGTAGCCTCATAATATATTTTGGAATGCAATAGAGCACATTCTCCTACTTTGTTCCTCTTAGTGGAGTTTATCTTGTCTATACTTGTCCTTTATCTTCTCCACATATATTTCACAGCTAACATCTCCGTTTTCAAAAAATATCTGCTGGGATTTGATTGTAATTGCTTTAAATCTATGGGTCAATTTGGGGAGAATTAAAATTCCTTAAAATACTGACTCTTCCAAATTATAGACATAGTATAATCACTTTTTCAAAAATTTTATTAGAGTTTTCTTTGTAGAAATTGGGTATATCTCCCAGCACTTTGGGAGGCCGAGGCGGGAGGATCACGAGGTCTGGAGATCGAGACCATCCTGGCTAACACAGAGAAACCCCGTCTCTACTAAAAATACAAAAAATTAGCCAGGTGTGGTTGTGGGCGCCTATAGTCCCAGCTACTAGAGAGACTGAGGCAGGAGAATGGCGTGAGCCCAGGCGGCGGAGCTTGCAGTGAGCCGAGATCGCGCCACTGCACTCTAGCCTGGGCAACAGAAGGAGACTCTGCCTCAAAAAAAAGAAAAAAAAAAAGAAATTGAAATTAGGCCTATCTTTTATTAGATTTATTCGTATATATTGTTTTTTAGTACTATTGTAAATAGTAAGTTTTAAGGTATTTTCTTTTCTAATTATTTGCTGCAGATAGATGGAAATACATCGATTTTATATACTGATCACTGTCCAGCAAACTTGCTAAACTTAATCATTAATTTTGGAATTTATCTAAAGACTCTTTTGGATTTTACACATACAAAATTATATCATCTGTAAATAATAATTTTTCTTCCTTTCCAATCCTTACATTTTAGATATCTATGTTTGTTGACATACTGCAATGGTATCTAGAGTAAAATGTTAAATAGAAGTAGTGATAGCAGGCATTCTTATTTTAACATTTCACCATTCAGTGTCAAGTAACATTTTTGTATATTGTTTTTATTATCAGTTACCTACTAAAAACTCTTATTAATAATTTTTATTATGAATTGATGTTGAACTTTATCAGATGTTTTCTGCAATGATTGAGATGCTTGTATGATTTTTCTTTATTCTTTTAATATGATAAATTTATATTTATTGAGTTTTCAAATGTTAACCTTCCATGCTTGTCATGCTAAGCTTGATCATGATGTATTATTTTTAATTTTTTGATTGTTTAATAATATTTTATTTAATTATTTTTCATCTTTGTTCATGAATAAGATTGTGTTACAGCAGGTAGGTAGTCAGGTATGAGCAGGCAGGAGAGGGCTCCCCACAACTCACACACCAGGAGTGTTGGACAACCATTAGGTGATGGTCAGGCGGTTGTTAACTGTTTCTCTAAAGTGTAATTGGTCACAGCTGGCACCAGGGAAAGGCAAGCTCCTAATAGATAGAAAACACCTGATACTGATTAGCAGCTTCCCATCAAGACCCCGGAAGTATGCCAACATATAAAAACCTGAAGTCAAGAGGTCAGGCTGTGCACTTGGTTTCTCCAGTCGCCCGCTTGCTTTGCCCTCTTACAAGTCATACTTTCCTTCTTTTCTTTCCTTTCCTTCCTTTCCTTACTGTTCTAAAGCTTTTTAATAAACTTTCACTCCTGCTCTGAAACTTGCCTTCGTGTCTTTTCCTTTATACCCTTCAGTCAAATTCTTTCTTCTGAGGAGGCAAAGACTGAAGTTGCTGCAAACCCATATGGATACCCCTCCAGTAACTTGGGATAACTTGGATCTCTGCCACTGCTAACAATTGGTCTATACTTTTTCTTTGTTGTAATGTTCTTGTAAGGATTTGAACACATAAAATGTGTTCAGGATTATTGTCCCTTTTAAAATATTAAGTAGATGATTGTGTAAGATTGGCTACAAATTCTTTCATAATTGTGAGAATAATTCACCTGTGTAGTGACTTCATCCAGGACTTTTCTTTGTGCAAAATTTTAAATTATAGATTATTTTTCTTTAGGAAAATTTAGGTATACTGTTCCTTCTTGTTTAGTTTTAGTAAATTGTTCTTTTATATGAAGAATCCATTTTATATAAAATTTCAAATACATGTGAATAAATTTGTTCATAATATCCACTTCTTATCTTTTGTAAGACCTGTACTTACATCTCTTCTCATCATTGACATTTAATGTTCATGGCTTCTCTTTTTTTTTCAATGATCATGATTGCTAGGGGTTTATTAATTGTATTCTTTTTAAATAATCTTTTTTGGACTTTTTAAATCATTTCTATTTTGTTTGCTTTTTTATTATATTAATTTCTAGCTTTTTCTTTATTATTTAGTTTATTCTCACTCCTTTGGCTTTGTCATTTTCTAACGTCTTAATTTAGGTCATTGATCTTCAATCTTCTTTTCTAGTATACGTATTTAAGGGAATAAATTTCTCTCAAAGTATTTCCCATTTTTCAGATGTTATTTATTTTTATTTTTTTTGAGATGAAGTCTCGCTCTTGTCCCCCAGGCTGGAGTGCAATGCATGATCTCAGCTAACTACAACCTCAGCCTCCCGGGTTCAAGCGATTCTCTTGCCTCAGCCTCCCAAGTAGCTGGGATTACAGGTGCCTGCCACCATGCCCAGCTAATTTTTGTATTTTTAGTAGAGACGGGGTTTCACCATGTTGGCCAGGCCGGTCTCGAACTCCTGACCTCAGGTGATCTACCTGCCTCAGCCTCCCAAAGTGCTGGTATTACAGGCGTGAGCCACCGCACCCGCTCTTAGATGTTATATTTTAATCATCATTCAGCTTAAGATACTTCATTATAAACTATTGTTTTCCTTTCTTCTTTGATCCATGGGATACTTTGAAGTGTATTGCTTAATTTCAAACATACTGATTTTCTAGGTCTCATTTTGTTATTGACTTTTTGCTAAATTGTACTGTGGTCAGAAAACATATATTTTGCATGACTTTATTCAATTGAAATTTGTTAATGTTTCCTTTATGGCCCAGCATATGGTAACTTTTTAAATGAGAGAGCTTGTAAATAATGTGTATTCTACAATTCTTGGTTGTATAATTTTACATATGCGAATTTCCTATTTGTGCATTTTAAATCTTCTATATCCTTACATTTTTTTTGGTCTGTTTATGTTGGTAGTGAGAAACATATTGAAAGATCCCACTATAATTTTCTTAGAATTTTTTAGTTTATTCATGTACTCATTCATTCAACAAACAATTATTCTGGGCCTATCAAATTTTAGAAAATATAGCCTATAAATTGCATTGAGGAAGTTTTTAGTAATTAAGGAAAGTAGACTTTCATAAATTTTAAGGCAATGTTATTAGTTGCATAAAAATGTAGGATTATATATCTTCCTATTGAGATAATAATGCTTTTCCTTTCATTTTAATAAAGTGTTTAACATCTTTTTTGAATATTTCATGGTTTATAGTCTACTTTGTCTGATATTAATATAGTTACACAATCTTCCTTTGGCTAGTGTTTGCATTCTATGTATTATTTTTTCATTCTTTTAAACTTTTCCTGTGAGGATTCCAAACATGCTCATTTTTGGAATCATCTTGGATCTGCAATGTGGATTCATATGAAAAATAATAACACTTTTACAGTACTTAATATGTTAGGCCCTAGCACATACATATTAATTCACTTAATCTGTGCAATCACCCTATGAAAGCAATGATTATATATTCATTTATTTAATTCATACATTAATTCACTTAATCTGCATGATGACTCTACAAAATCAAATTATTATTATCATTATTCTCATGGTTTTACAAATGGAGAAACTGATGCTCAAAGAGAAAAAAAATAACTTGTTCAAAATTATAGAGCTGATGAGAGGCAGAGACAGTTTGGAAATAGTAATCTAGCTTTGGAGTCTGTTCTTTTACTTACTATTATGTGCTACCACTTAAAAAAATTGAGAGCCCAAAAATGTAATAGAGGGATTTATGATTCATGGACCTGCCACCAGTACAATCACTTAGGCCCCATGCCCAGAAGGGGGCCCTGTGCTTGGGGTTTAATGGGTTTAATGCCTTGCAGTGACCATCTTGAAATCCTGCATAATTTTATCTTTGGATCTGTGCTTTGTGAGTGAAGATGGATGGGATAATGGAGCACACCCTGAAGTCTTGGAACCTCCTTGCCTCCCTTGGATGGGCTGTCAGCCATCCCCTCCCCTGACTCCATGTAGCAATCACTGTGGCCTCTCCAGCAGGTTGGGGACTCGACATGGGGAAGATGGGATCTGGCCTTGTGCTCCGAGTCATGGGATGGGCCCAGCAACTGTGGGGGTCTATACACACCCTGTGAGTACCCCTTGCTCAAGCAGCATATTAAATCACAAACAGAAAACACTATGAATAGGAAATATAAAACAGGTGAAGACAGACCATGAAAGAAAAGTTTCTGTCCCCTTCTTTCCTGCTTTCTGGAAAAGGGCCTCACATTTACATTTTTCACTGGGCTTGTAAGTTATGTCATTGGACCTGGTAGATGCTAGTTGGTGCACTGTTTGCTGAGACCACACTTTCATTTTCTTTATCTTTTATATCTTAAACATCTTTTAAGTACATTTTTCTATCTAGTATTCAAAACACACAACCTTTCCGTAGCACTTACATACAATTACACTTTGCTGTGGATTTTTACAGTTTGATTTTTACAGCGTGACTACATACATTGATCCATTTCTCCTCCTGAGTCCCCAGGTGACAGGGAAATATTATCATCCCTGCTTTGCCGAGGAATAAGTGGGTTATTTGAGGTTTCACACTGAATAAGTGGCTGAACTGGGGCTTGAATATTGGTGTTCTAACTACAAAATAGTTTTCTTCCCACTAAATCACAACTTGCTTTTAGGAAGGCATCTTTTTTGGATCTCAAAGAGGACAATTTCACATCCAGTATTGGCTATGGAATGCCTATATTGCATCTTTAGAATAGCTGCTTATTAAGCATAAGCTTCTACTAATATGTTTTATTCACATGGCCCTTTGGTGCCAGTTTTACAATGTTTTCAGCCACAAGCAAAGAAACAAGTAGCTGAAAGCAGGCAATTAGGATTGTACTGAGAGTTTTGGAAGTGGGTGGAATGTCCTTAAAATCCAAACATCTGGTTGTTATACTTGGTGAGCAATAAATGATTAAAGTGTTGCTGACACCAGTTAGCAGAAATGTCTTCCAAAGCTTTGGTTTATGTGGGTTTTGTTTTTAAAAGGGCCAATGATAAAAATATAATCATCCCAAATGTGACTAATGCACACAATTTGCCTCCCCCTTTTCAATTCATCCTGTTTAGTATTCTATAAAGTATATTAAAATGATTGGTGAAATGATGTTCATGATGATTGCTATGTCTACAACCCCTCTAAAGCAAAAATGCTCCTGAATTTACAATGGTATTGTGTCCAGATAAAACCATAGTAAGTTGAAAGTTGAAAATATTGTAAGACAAAAATGCAATTAATACAGCTAACCTACCTTACACTTGCTCAGATCACTTCCCTTAGCCTATGGCTGGGCAAGGTCATCTGGCAACACTGCATGCTAGAGGCTCGATGGTTCACCCTCATGATTGCAGGGCTGACTGGTTGCTGTGGCTCTGTCCCTGCCTGGCATTGCAAGAGGATATGGTACCGTGTATCTAGTGATACATGGTAAGCCTGGGAAGAGATCAAAATTTAAAATTTAAAGTATAATTTCTACTAAATGTGTATCACTTTTGCCTCATCATAAAGTCAAACCATCATAAGTGGATCCTAAGTTGGGGACTGTCTGTAAATCTGAGGATTCTTCCTCATGAAATCACTTTGAGATTTTCCAGATTTAACACTGAGAACACAGTGCTGAGATAACTTTTATTTTTGTGGTGCTGTCTCTTTAGTGGTTACACATACTTGGAAATTCAATTCACTTATTACCTGTAGGCACCACTGACATCGGGAGGCAAATTATAAAAAATAATAATTTCACATTAAAAACAATGCTGGCCAGTCGCAGACTCACACCTGTAATCCCAGCACTTTGGGAGGCAGAGGTGGGCAGATCACCTGCCCGGCGGGCAGGTCAGAAATTTGAGACCAGCCTGGTGAAACCCCCTGTCTACTAAAAATACAAAAATTAGCCAGGCGTGGTGGCAGGTGCCTGTAGTCTCATCTACTCAGGAGGTTGAGGCAGGAGAATTACTTGAACTCAGGAGGTGGAGGTTGCAGTGAGTCAAGATCGCGCCACTGCCCTCGAGCCTGGGCAACAAAGTGAGACCCTGTCTCAAAAAAACTAAAATAAAAACAATGCTGAAAGCAAATAGTGGGGTAGTTTGGATCCAAAATTATTCTTTCCTGAATTTACAGTTTATTTCAGAGCATAAACAAAAGCTGTTGGGTGCTGTTTATGCTGTTTCCTCATCTCATTGAGAATGGTGATAGAACTGTCCTGCCTAATGGAATAACCACATAAAGTGAAACTCTCACCAAGGCTCTTGAATGTTACCTTCTTGTTAAGTAGAAAATGTTGGGACACTGGATCTAAACAAAACAGTACAAAACATGTTCAGTTTACCCAAAAAGGAGAGTGGAAAAAGGAAGTAAAGGAAGGACAGAGACAATTCCTTGAAGTATATAACAAAATGCTCAGAAGTTGAACCAACTGATCTGTGGAGCACAGAGGAAAGTTTTGAAGCTAGAATCATAAAATGTTACTGGAAATCTAGAGGTGGTAAGGTAAGACAATTTGGTTGTCTTGCAGGATTCTAGACATTGGAATAGAAAACACTCATGTGTGGGAAAGAAGTTCAGAGACTGGCCAGTGGTCTCAGTAAGTCTGATTTTGTTTGATTGCTTATTTCTCTCTTGTTTTATTTCAGTTAAGAGACGCTAAAGTCTCTTAGGAAACAGAATTGGTGTGGAATCAAGGTAAGTCTATTGTCAGGTTAAAGTAAACTCAGTTGATAGCAGAAGAGTCCTTTGGATAATTCATTTAATGCCTTTCTCTGGATCAAGAGTTTCCATGGCCAATAGCTGTGTATTGAAATAAAGAACAGCACTCTACCCTTCTTGCTGCCCCGACAGACACACATTGTGTGTACTTTTATTAAAGCTTATGAAAATGAATTTATAGAAAATCTTACAGGGAAAGTGAATGTGAGTGAAAAGCTCTCAAGTTGCTCAACTTCCAGCCTTGCTCAGGATGCCTGCAGAGGCCTTGTTATAAGTCAGGTCTGCTTGAGGCCCCAGCTCTACCAGATGTCAGCTGGTCCTCCACGCAGGCTGCCCTCCTCGACCAGGCCTCCGATAGGTGCTCTCCTGCCGGCCCATCCACAGATCGAAGCTCAGAGCTGCTCCCACCCGCACATCCCCAGGCCTGGCTTGCCTCCTCTGATCCTACAAGAGGTTCTGTTCATGCCTAGAAAGCATATCCTCAGTAGAGAGAAGGGGGTTTTCTTTCACTTCCTTCCTTTTGTAAGTAAACTGTCTTTTGATTGTAGCACATAGGTGAATTTACTCAGGTGGACAACAATGTCACTTAATTCCTCCAGCAGATTTCATCTTGCTCTCAAGGCCCTGCAGTGGCGACAGTGGGGAGGATTTAAGATTGCCAGTTCCAGGTAAGCCAGTTTCTCCCAGTTGAAAGCACTCTCTTCAAATCGAAGTTTGACTCCCTGTCAGGATGATCTCATTTCCCTCAGACAGCTTCCCTGCCACTCCTCCTTCCCAGGAAGGGACCTGAGTACAGGGAGCTTCCATTTCCTGTGGCTGTAGGGGAGGGATCCGTGGTGCCATGCTTTCTGGAAACTTGTTGTCCTCTGCAGCGTCCTGCAGGTCACTGGGTGCCCTGCACTGGTGCAGCTGAGGGTGCTGGCATCACTTCAAGTTTAGGCCACCCTCCTGTTCTTGGCAGTGGCTGCCCATGCCTCCATCCACAGGGTCCTCAGACTCATGCTGCTTTGGGCCACTGGTTTGCTCAGGGGACATTTTCTCTGGCCAATATACCCAGATATGTCCTCCTGCCAAGGGAGAGGCTACTCTGAATGAGAGCCCACCTCCCCAGGCTGCACTGGGGAAGGAGGAAGTGGATCCCCATGTTCTCATAGGCTGGGTAATCCATCTGGGTTTTGCTCTTTGTCCTCCTCCTCACAGAAGATTTGGTCCTGAGAGGTAATCAGGGCTGGCTGTCTGTATCCCTCTCTGTCCCAATCCCTCCAGGCTTCACTTCTGATGGGACCTGCCTCTCTCTCTCAGCCCCCTTCCTCCCTCACTGTCCTGCCCCACTTGGGGCAATAAAGACAGAAAAGATGATTCAAGAACAGAAAAAGATGACTAAGATGGGGAAAATACTAACATGCAGATGTTTCAAAAATATATTTCTTACTTGTTCTATTTATTTTTATTCTCCACTTATTGAATCAAGGGTGTTCTGCAGTCTCGGTTTGAGAAATAGCTGGTGGAGCCTCTCTCTCTTTCTCACCTCCACCATCTTCCTGCCCAGTTTTCCCTGTGATCTTCCCCTGTATACAAGCCCTGATCATGGTTAACTGCCTTCTAAAAGGACAAACTCAAAGAATCCAGCCAAATCCTCAAGGATCGCAGTGTTATCAACAGTCATCTGAGTTGAGGATATATACAATTATATACAGAATGTATTCTTTAATCTTCTTCTAACAAAGTTACACATAAAAGTGGGGTTATTTTTAAGGTCCTTCATAGAAAGAAAAGAATGCTTCCAATTATGCCTAATTAAGCCCATACACGATTTTTTTTCTTCCTGATTCACTAGGCCTTAGGAGCAGGAACTCCAGTACCTAAGGGAAGGATGCTGCAGCCGCGTGTCTGTGGATACTGAAGGAGCCATGACTTGATGGAGAGTCAGCTGAAGATTTTATTCAACAAGAAAAATATTCTGTAGAGAAAGTACGAATGGATCATGTGAATAAGTAGGGAAAACACTGTTTAAAATTTCAAGAGAACAGAATATTTTAAAATTGTATCTTAGAATCTGCCACTCATGTACACATCTCAGATGTGCCAATTTCTCTCCATCTTGCTCTAGTCTACAACAGTTAGTGAGGAGCAGCATGTTTGAGGCCACATTGAGGACATATGCTGTGGAAAGTTGTGCCTTGGCCTTAGAGCCACAGAATTCTCAGTGCTAATCCCCGCTCGCCACTTAATAGCTGTGTGAGCTTTGGTAAATCCAGGGATTTCAAATCACTTGATTTCTCTGTGCCCCAATTCCTTCTTCACCCTCTGGGGATCTTGTAAAGACTGAGTTAGCACACAGAGAATATCTAGCTACTTCATTATATGGCAGCATATGGTACATATAGATACTCAATAAATATTAGTTCCTTCCTCATCTTTCCCTCCTTTCAGTTGCTTCATTTACGTAAAAATAATACATCTTCTTATATTTAAAAAGAAACAGTTCAAGACCAGCCTGGGCAACATAGTGAGACCCTGTCTCTACAAAGTAAAAAATTGGCTGGGTATCGTGGTGTCCAGCTGTCCCAGCTACTCAGGAGGCTGAGGTGAGAGGATCTTATGAGCCCAGGAGTTCGAGACTAGAGTGAGCTATAATTGCGCCACTGACTCCAGCCTGGGCAACAAAGCAAGAATTCACCAATAAAATAAAATAAAATTTAAAATAAGATAAAATAATTTTAGGCTTTCCATTGATTTAGATTGGTCTTCCTCAAATCAGGACTGATTTGCTGTTGGTCTAGTTAATAAGACTAATTCTGTTCTGAGACAGGGATGAGAAATTTGCTTTTAGCTTTGAACTCTGCTTCCAGAACTGCAACTCCAATATCAGGTCACTTACAGAATGAGCCCCTTGCTGATGTGTGAGGTGCTTTTCTATGTATGTATTCTGGAAACAATGGAACCCGTAGTATTTGGAGATATCACAAAGAACTTGTGGCAGAGGTGGCTACTGTCTACCAAAAATTCATATTTTCCTTCTACCATGCAGAATGAGGTGGTTCCCAGCCAGACCCGCACTTCACAGAAGTTCTTCCCACTTCCGTCTAGTGGCCCAGAGGGGCTGGGCCACTTGTCTTCAATGGCAGTGTCAGAGCAGAGTACTCTCTGTCCCTGCAAGTGGATGTTGTGGCAAATCAAGGCGACCTCTTCAGACTTATTTTCTTCTCTTGTCCAACATTGGATGTTGATGGCCAGAGTGACTTTGGAAACCATTTCTTGAAGACGGCAGTTTCCATGATACCTAAAGGTAAATAGGTTCCCTCTAGCAACCCACTGAGATTAATTAGCACCCTCTGTGATTCCAGTCCCCAGCCCCACTCCTGCTTCTCCATGAAGGCAAGAACCAACCTTTATAGGGAGACCAATGGATGGGGAGTAGAGTCTGGTTCCAGGGAAACTGAGCTTGGGCAGCTGCTATGAGTCAAATGGTGGGGGGTGAAGAGTGCTGGACCAAGGGTGGACTACTCAATCCACTCACTTTATTGTAAAGCAGTCAGTTTGTTAAAAAAAAAAAAAAAAAAAAAAACAATTTGACCTTGCAGTGTTCTTACATTGGTTTTAGGAGCTTGGGTTATGTGACTCTGCCCTGAGAGATGATCATTTTCCCATTTCTGAGTCCTCTGGTGGAAAGCCACCCCTAGACAAGGGTAATTTCCCCAGGACGGGATGTTACATGTCACTTGAGAATCAGGATTTAGAGTGAGGACTGTGAAAATTGTGCAGTTGTTTGTATAAAACTTCAGGTTGAAGAATCACTCAGCAAAACTAAACAACAACAACACTAAACAAAAACGAATTAAAAGAAAGTCTGTTAGATGCTATCTTGGTATTCAACCATCATCCCCTTAAAATAACCATCAACTCCTAAGTAGTAAATGGGAGATGAGTGGAAAATTCTAAAATGCCCTGTTTGCCAGCAGATTGTTTTCCCTTCTTTTGTCATATTTGGCATCTGTAATCCTTAGTTCATGTTAGGCAATGTGCTTTTTCAGAAGGTTAAGAAGATGGCCAAGTTGCACCTAAAAGGCATCCTGTATGTTAAATCTCCACATCATGCACCTCCATTGCAATGAAGCCTCACAGTTGCTTTTGAAAAGTATGAGTTTCTACAGCGAGCAAACGAAATAATGCATAGTTCAAAGCACTTTGTAAAGTATAAAGGATTATACAAATGTCAAGTATTATTATTACAGAGCAATTTTGTCTTTTTCTTTGAAATGTTTCTTAAATCCCTGATAACGTAAAGATGTGGGTCCATCATGTCATAATGTAAGAACTCTGTTCATTTCTCTGTAACTTAATTTTGTAAATTTTCTTTCTTTTTGAATACCCCAAACTGCCCCTCCCCTAAATACACACACACACACACACACACACACACACACACACACAGAGCCCAAAGGGCTACTAAATACTAAAAATTTAAAAAGTAATTCTGCTACTAAATACTAAAAATCAAAAATGATTATATTAGAACAACCTAACATTGCATGGCTACCAAATCCTTCCCGTGTTGAGTAAGGAAAGGGGATGCATTTCTATTTTTCACAGTACCTATGATGGTTTGCTATGTAGTATCATGTGCAGCACAGTCACTCAAGTCAATGCTGGAGAATTGAAAGAAATAATCGAACGTCAAGCAAGTGCTTTTTGGTATAGCAAACAAATTCTGTGTGTACAGCAGTAGCAGGTGCGATGATTTCATTATGTTTCACACTTTTGAGGTTGGAGTTACCCTTTCCCGAGGGCAGGTGTGGGGCCCACTGAAACGGCACAGTCAACGACATGCATGGTCTGCTCCCCAGGCTGGCTGTAGGAGTAGTGAGATGCAGTCATTGCTGTCGTCGAAAATTATAAGTATTTTGAGATGTTTGATCTTTTTATTTAAACAAAAAGGTTCTCCTGTAGGTGGGAGACCAAATGCTATGCAGCAGATGTAGCTGGGTAGAGCAAGTTGATAGTGACTGACGTGGTGATGGTGGTTTACAGTTTATTTTAGGTGCATTTACACACATGAGTTTTCTATTTTCTTTTTGAAGATAAGGAAAATAGATTTAAACTGTTTATTTAAATATATGCCTTCTAAAATGTAATGTATAAAAATACATAGAATATTAATTTTTATTTATTCACTTGTTCAGATGTTTGAAGTTGAGAAACATTTATATACTTTCTAGTAGTATAAATCTATATTTTTGTCAGTAAGTAAGGAATACTGCAGGAAAATAGGAGTGCTGTTCTGGAGACTAAGCACTGTGTGTCTCATGGGCAATCTCTGTATTTCTCAGAAAAGACAGTATATTCCCTGTATGTGCTTCAGGGAAAAAGCAGGCACACAAACAGATAAAAAGCAAAACAAAACCAAAACAATAGCACAGTCCCATGAAACTAAAAAGGTCTCAAGGAAAAAAAGACATTTATTCAATTTATTATTTAATCTTGATAGTTTTGAAACTAACGTAGAAATTTGGTTCTCATTATACATAGCAAAATGAAAAGCTGAAAAGGAAAAAATTGTTTCATAACCCCCATTATTTTTCCTGAAAGCAAATGGAAATCTTAGGTTTTCAATATAAATGTACTTGGCAACTATTCTAAAAGACTCAAGGCTTGGGAATGATGATGGTTCTTCCTCTTCCTCAGTGAGCAACAGCTTTCCTTTGGATAAAATGACTCACACTGACTTTACATCATCTGATGAATCAGTTATGACCTAAATGTCTGCCAAAAGTTAAAACTTTGCTCCGCACTTACATACAATGATGTCTGTCCAACAAGAAAAGGATTTCCAGGTTTTGCCTGAAAGTTGACAAGAATTGACACAAGACAGAATTGTATCTAACAGACATGCATAGGGAGCTCCTAGAAGTTGGGGAAACCCTGACTCCCATTCACCTGACAAATATAGGTGGACTTTTCCTCTCTTCCTCCTCCCTGTCCTCCCTCTCCTCCTGCCCTTCCCTCCTCTTTCCCATTCTCTTCCTCCTCCTCCCTCTCCTGCTTTTTAAATATAAGTTCTATTTATTTTAAAATTACTTGAATTCATAAACATTCATTCCCCTTCTTCCTTCCCTTCCTCTTCCCCCTCCTTCTCTTTCTCTTTCTCTCCTCCTCTCCTCTTCCTCCCCCTGCTCCCTCTCCTCCTCCTTTCCTTCCTCCTTCCCCTCCTACTTCTTCTCCTCCTCCTCCCACTCTTTCCCTTCCTTCTCCTTCTCCTCCTTCCCCTCCTCCCGCTTCTCCTCTGCCTCTTCCCCTTTCTCTTCCCCCCTTTCTCCTCCTCCTCCTCCTTCTTTGTATTTTCTTTGATCCTAGGTGTGTCCTCCACTCTCATCTTTTTCTTTCAAAATTATTTGAACAGACAAAAACTCATTTCTCTCCTTTTTTGAAGCGGGCAAAGGGAAAGATGCCTGGGAGGGGAGGGGAAGGGGAAAGAAATTGCCTTCCTTCAGTTATTCTTTTGTCTTCTCTTCTCTCCATGGCCCTTTTGTTCTCTCTAATTAAGATGTATGAGTGAAAAGGATACTAGAGGCAGAAAATTTAGGCCTCATTTTCTCAGGGCACTCTTCTACGTGGCTGGCGTCTCTGCGCCGAGGTGCTGTGGCTGGCAGTGTAGACGTCCTGCTCACATCCCTGCAGCCGCGTGGGATGGCCCCGGTATGTGGCGAGTTTTCCATGCCCGGCGCTGGTGTATGTTCTCTGTCTGAGGGCTTCCTTCCGCAGGTGGTGGTGAAGTGAGCAGATGAGGGGTAGCACCCCCAGGGAGCCTTCCCCATCTCATAGGGGCAGATTCTGAGAACTGTTCCATAAGGGTTCTTGGAGGGTTCCCAGCAGAATCGAGCCCAGTTCCCACGGTGGTCACCAACTTGCTGTTATACACTTATATTATTATAGTGCATTTTCTCTTTTCTGATATTCTAATATACTTTCCCCCTTCTTCCCTGTGCTTCCTGAGGTCATCTCCTAACTACCTGTCCCCAAGTCCTTTGCTTAGGTTCTGCCCTAGGAGGAACCCAAAGTGTGATGGTCACTGTCCTGAATATCATGGAAGATAAAGGGCTTGGAAGCATTGTCTTATGAACAACATTCACAGGGTTCTGGTACACATATTTTAATGGGATTTTCTAATAGTGTGTGACATTTAGATAGTGCTTTATGGTTAACTACAAGCTATCAGACAATATTTATGTTGATCCTTAGAGGTTAGTATACATGCAATTATTATTAACATTTTACTTATGAAAAAATGGTGTCAGAGAGGATACATGGCTTATTTAAAGTCACGGAGAAGATCTGCAAAGAAAACCCAAGTTTCCTTTACTATGTGAAATTCTATCTGCAAAGTTAGGACATTTATCCTTTACTGTCAAATTTATGGAAAGAGAATTTTACTAATTTTTGTTTGATTTTTCGTGCTGTCTTTATTTTGGCTTTCTAGTTGTAGGCCTCAAAAATAGTAATGTAGTTGTTTCCTGCTTTTCCCAGTGAGGAGTAGAAATGAGCCAGTTAATTTTGTAAGTTACAGTTATAGTTCATGCCTATGTACAACAGGCCAGTGATATAATCTAAAAGTGAGTGATACAGTCCCTGGAAATTAATTGGGAAATTCTGTTATATAGTTGTATGATGATTCTTTTCTCTTGTTCCCAAAGCAACCCCCTAGGAGAGATGGAGATGGAGGTGGAGGGGGTGGGAGTTGGAAAGAAAAAATGAATTATGTTTAGCAAAAAGAAGCAAATCTTGGGTGATTCATTTCAGATTGCCTAGGAAGACTGTCATCTCACAAAAAAAAAAAAGGCCTATTCTCATAAGACTTCCCGACACACTCTGCAGTGTTAAAGGAAAATTTCCTCCAAGATAAACACTTTGCATACGCACTTATCTTCTGTAAAGACTAATTCACTAGGTCTGCAATTCTTAATGCTGAAGCCTCAAAGTTAAAACTACAGTGAAATTCCCAGTACTTTCCTAAACAATTAGGAGATAAAATTCGACGGACTGCCAGGATAGAAGTATATATTTCTTGCATTCTCTACCTGTTACTGTGCATGTAATACTGGAAATTATTCTGTAGCCTTGCATGAGTATAAAATTCAACAAATCCCTCAAGATTTTATAAAGTTGTCTATTTTAAGGATGGCTTCAGAAACGTCTAAAAAGAAGCAAATAGAGTCACTGTTGACAAAATTTCCAAAATAAAGACAAGTTTTATTCCTAAACCTCCAGCATATTTAACTTTCTGGTTTGATTTAAGTTGCAGTTTGCATTTTGTAGTGAAGAGTTATGATGTTAACCACAAGGAACATAAAAGTAAATATAAAGTCTGCTTCAAAAAAAAAAGCAAGACTGAAATGTCAATCTCTTTATTAAGCAGAAGTTGTCTTATACCTGGTGTCTTGTTAATTTTTATTGAAATCGTTCTAGGATAGATTTGTCTATCTTCCATGGGTCTGGAGGGCTACCTTTTGTGTATTTAATATTTAGTATTATAATCATATCATAAGTGTTTTTTAAAAATTATCTGTTGCTTTTGTTGTTTGTTTTGGTTTAGGAATGTGAAGAATGTAATATATTTGGGCTTTGGTTTCCTTCCTTTAGGAAAAAAAGACTAGTTTGAAAGAGGTTTTTATTTCTGGGAAATATGAAAGAGAAGGGAATGTTTTAATGGAAAATTTCCAACCTCCTCTTCTTTTAATCCAGAGTCAGGAAACACTTTTAAAAATAGCATCAGATTTGGTACATATAGTTATGTAGGTGAAAAAGAACTGAACTGAACTTGGGCTGGACACATAAATGAAAGTCAGAGTTTTAAAAAGCCATGTTTCCATAAATGAAGAAAGTGGAGGCTTTGCATTCATATTGCTAATTAACTGAAAAATGAAGTAAATTACTTTTTCTGATGTTTTCTTAAGTAAATCTTGTAGGAATGTGATTGCTTTTGGCACATAGAAGAGTAGAATATTTTGAAAATTCAGGTTTAATAGGTCAGTTGAAGGTTGAAGTTAGTCCCTAAGAACGTTACAATGCCTTTCTCCCAAGATTTTTTTACTAGCAGTGAGATCCTGGGTTAGCAATGTTTTCATTCACTTGCAATTCACAGGATCCATTTTCTTTTTTTAACACCATTTGTTTGACTTAAGCTTTGGAAAAATCCCACTTTTGTATTCATAAAAGACAGGTTTTTTAATTTGAAAATGAGACATGTTCAGTTTTATCTTCTGACAGGTAAAAAGTCTTGGAACAAAAGAATTAACATTTATTTGCTAGCATAAATGTGAAAAGTCTCCAAGGACTTCTCTTTTTGGGAAATATATTTCAATCAACCTGACTATTCTGCAAAGTAAGGAGTGAGTTCTTTTTATCTTTTATTATATTCTGAATTTGATATCAAACAGGAATCTCTGGAGACAAGAAGGCCATTATTTTGTGATCTAGTAGCTGCATGATAATGATGAAACCACCTTCCTAGATTTCATAATATGCCTCATACTTCTTAGCTGAATTTTAGAACAGAGCAAAGCTTTGCATTGCCTGGTATGTCTAAAGCAACTTTGGGCTTGCAGTACTCATTTGAGTTTCTATGCTCATGTTGCCCTTGACTTGCCATGTGATGTTAAGTAAGTGATTTCATTTTTCTGGATCTCCACTTCTTCATCTATTATGCGAGGAGGCTTTGTTCAGATCTTCTCAGTGCATCTCTTAGGCAATACCCTCTATTCCATAATGACTTTTTCAAATGTGGCAAAGCTAATACTTACACAATTCATGGGCAGTGCTTTCAGATGCTTTAGTATTTTTCAAAGGAAGACTTTGAATTCTATATTCAAATCAGATGTGAGAAATATTTGCAATGATTTATCAGACAGTGTTATTTTCTCCTCTTACTGACTAATCCCACAGGAAAAGGAATTAACATAATAGTATTCAAATCATCTCAAACCTTGAATCCAAACAATAGCTTCAGAAAAAGTTGTAGTGGTGGGAGCTGTTTGGAGGCAGCAACAAAGAGCACAGGAACTGTAGAGGCAAAGTCAGAAATAAAGTTTCTTAAACAAGACCTAAAGCACAGTCCCAAAGGAAAAGACGGATAATCGTTCTTACAATAAAATTTAAAACTACTGCATGAAAAAAGACACCAGAATAATCTTAAATGACCAAAGATAAATTGGAAGATTTGTGCTATGAGTATAACCCAATGAATTAATATTATGTGTATATATATGCATATATGATTTATAGAAAAAATATAAATTCCTATAGAAAAATGTGTAAAATATATTTGAAGTATAATTTGAAAATATAAGATGTAGAAATTATCATTGAATTTGTAAAATATTCAACATTTGCTAAACAAATAATTGAAAATTCATGTTTCAGATAAAGTATCTTTCACCTATTAGATTGGAAGATTTTAGAAAGAATGGTAATACAGTTGCTGTTAATGTGGAAAATTTCTTTTGGAGGAACTAGGAATTTGTACAATATTTTCTTGGCGTTTAGGCAAAAATATTAAAAGGACTGAAAAGAGCATACCTCTTGATCCAGCAATTCTATTTCTTAGGAATCTATTCTGAGAGCAAACTGGCAAAATACAACACTATGCATGGTGATTTTTAGAGTACCTTTACAGTAGCAAAAGGTGGAATGACCCAAATATTGAGAAAAATTAGCTAAATCAATTATGGTACATCTATAACAAAGAATAATATGCAGCTCTTAAAAACAATGATACATGGGTTTATTGGAATCAATCATTTATGTATATCATCAAGTTTTAAAAAAATTACAGACCATAATGTAGCCATGATGGAAATGTTTTTAAAAAAAAGGAAAAGAAGAAAAAAGTAGACTGTGATTTGTTTGCCACAGCTGAATAGAAAAAAAGCCAAAAGCCTATAAACCAAAATGAGGTGACCAGTTGTCAATTAGTTTCAAATTTGGGGTTATTTTTCTTATTTGTGTATACTTACATTTTCTAATTTTTCTACAGTAAATACACATTCTTTGTGAAATAGAGAAACTAGGTAAAATATAACAAAATTTATACCATTTATCATTGTAATTTCACTTCTAATAACTTTACTAAGCAAATAATAGGAGCTGTAGAAGGACTTTTACGTAATGTTGTTTATCAAAATGTTATTTAAAATGGGGAAAATATGGGAGTAAACCTAAAAGTACAATGAGAAATGGTGAAATAAACCATGGTAACTCCATGGTATGGGATGATTATTCTTACTAATAGAAGAAAGTACTATATTTCATGAAATAAATGGAATATAGCAAGATTCCATGTATGAATACCAACAAAAAAAAAACATTTTCTCATACATAAAGGGGGAAAGAAAGGCTGGATAAGCATAAACACACACCACACACACTGGCACACACCTGCCACTGCCCCCTAAACACACACCCACATTCAGGCAAGCCAGAAATGTTCATGTTTGCTTCGTGGGTTTTACGAATGGTTTTGTCTCTTTTATATGTGTTTGCATTTTCTAAATTCTCCACATTGAATACTTATCACTATTTTAAAACACCCCACATCAAGCATAATGCCCTTAATTCCTGGTGTAGGGTGTAATGGTATTAAGCAAAAAAGCTGTGCCATGACACAAGTGTGATGCATTTGAACAGATGTGCCTTCTTTTCCCTACAGCGTCCATACTAAAAATTTGCTGTGTTACGCTGTCATCTTCTCCTTCTTTAGCACACACTACATTTCTTAAAAATTAGGTTTTACATACATTCTCATGGATGGTTAAACAAATATTTCTCCATGATCGTGACCTCACAGGGACTATACACGCACACTCACTGAAATGCTGAGTGGACAAGGAGACCTGCAGGGGCTAAGTGGTAGCTCTACAGCTCTGAGAGCATTTCTCTGAAGTCACGGGGACAACAAAGTGGTAAACGTCTGTGGTAAAGAGATTGAGTTAAAGATTTTATTTTTTTCTTTTTCATTAAAAATAGGTTTAACTTATATTTCCATGATGATTAGTGATGTTGAGTATCTTCAGGGAATTGCAGGTCAAAACTACAATGAGAGATCACCTTGCACCTGTAGGCCATTATTAAAAAAAGAGAGAGAGAAAAGGAGACAGATAACAAGCGTTGGTGAGGGTGTGGAGAAAAGGCAACCCCTGTTCATTGTTGGTGGGAATGTAGATTGATGCAGGAGAACAGTGTGGAGGTTCCTGAAGAGATTAAACATAGAGTTATCACATGACCCAGGAATTTCTCTTCTGGGTATATACCTAAAGAAAATGAAATCACCACCTCATAAAGACATCTGTACTCCCACGTTAATTGCAGCGTAATTCTCACTAGCCAAGATATGGAAACAACCTAAGTGTATACTGATGGATGAATGGATAAAGATGAATGGAAGAATGGAATATTATTCAGCCTTTAAAAGGAATCCTGCCCTTTGCAACAACATGGATGAACCTGGAAGACAATGTACCAAGTGAAGTAGGCCAGATAGGGGAAGAAAAATACCGCATTATCTCACCTTTTTTTTTTTTTTTTGAGACGGAGTCTCGCTCTGTTGCCCAGGCTGGAGTGTGGTGGCGCAATCTCGGCTCACTGCAAGTCCTGCTTACTGGGTTCATGCCATTCTCCTGCCTCAGCCTCCCGAGTAGCTGGGACTAAAGGCACCAGCCACCACGCCCGGCTAATTTTTTGTATTTTTAGTAGAGACGGGGTTTCACCGTGTTAGCTAGGATGGTCTCGATCTCCTGACCTCGTGATCCACCCGCCTCGGCCTCCCAAAGTGCTGGGATTACAGGCGTGAGCCACCGCGCCTGGCCTGATCTCACCTTTATGTGAAAATTTTTAAAAATTGAATACATAGAAACAGAGAGTAGAAGAGTGGTTCTCATGATGTGGTGGGGAAAATGGGAAGATGTAAGTTAAAGGGTATGAAGTTGCAGTTATATAAGAAGAATAAATCTAGAGATGTAAAGCATGATTACCATAGTTAGTACAATTGAATTTTATGCATGTAATTTGCTAACAGCAGATTTTAGGTATTCTTACCATACACACACACAAAAGAAAGGTAACTATGCGAGAAGATGAATATGTCAATTTACCTGGCTGAAGTAATCACTTCACCATTTATATGTAGGTCACCATGTATGTATACACCATATAGTATACAGTAAATATGTACAATAAAAAAGAAAATTTTCTACATGAAATAATTTTCTATATGAAAATTGTTCTGCTAAATTTTCATGAGTTTTTTTAAATGATTCTTTTGTAATGTTACTACCTCCAGGTCACCTCTCTTTTTTTCTGTAGGTCTGGCTAATGACATTATCTCTTGCAGACCTAATGTCTAGACCAGTATTGAATAAAGATTGTATTTTAGTTACTGCTAATTATGCAGTGTTATAATTTTTTAACATATTCTTGAAAACCTGGTTATTTTATACAAACCAAATCCTTTTTTTCAGAAAAGCTTTCATTTTCTATTCTTTTATTAGAGTAAAATTTTATTACACTAGAACCAAAACATTGTTGCTTCTGTACTATAATAAACAAAAGGTTTTCAGGCTGGGTGTGGTGGCTCATGCCTATAATCCTAGCACTTTGGGTGGCTGAGGCAGGAGTTTGAGATCAGCTTGGCCAACATGGTGAAACCACATCGCTACTAAAAATACAAAGATTAGCCGGCCGTGGTGGCACGTGCCTGTAGTCCTAGCTACTCAGGAGGCTGAGGCATGAGAATCGCTTGAACCCGGGAGGCAGAGGTTGCAGTGAGCCGAGATTGCACCACTGCACTCCAGCTTGGGCAGCAGAGTGAAACTCCGTATCAAAAAAAAAAAAAAAAAAAAGGCTTTCAACCATTGCTGTCGCTAAGGCAAAGATCTACTAGAATACTTTTCAATTAGATCAATCATATAGAAAATCAAAAAGTAAGAAAAAAATATTACCCAAACTTTCACCTTCATTCAGGAACAAATGAATATTCATTTCCTTCTTTTTCAACCGGTTTCTTTCTGCATTGGGAGTTTTAAAAAATCATAGGTTAAGAACTCAAATGATATTTTTAAAAAAGTTTTAGAAATTCAAAATATCTGTTTTTTGTGAACATTTTATGTAAAAAAAGAATAATTGACACACATGACATAGGGAAATAGGCTCATAACTTACTAAAATTCACAGCTCAGTTTAATCAAGCAAACAATTTTCTAATGTTTAAAAAAGTACAGCTTTAAGCTAATATTTATTACTGGATATTTGTATGTATCTAAATATGTGATGCTTTATTAGAAATAAACTGAAAGGGATGTGTGCACACTTAGTGTGACGACTTGTCAGCTGTGTGGACCTCCAGTAGTTCTCTGTATTCACGGAAGGATTCACAAGGCCGGAGGTAAAGGCAATGTGTGAAGAAAAAAACAAAATCAAAACAGAAAGAAATGCTTTCCCTATATTTAGTATTACATGAAAAGCCCAGCATACATGAAAGACTATATGGTATGTTCACCACATTAGAAACTTTCTCTACAATAGAGCATGTCTCTGCTTTTAGACATATGGGTGATTTTTCTCTTTCATTTTCTACATTTGCCATATGGTCTGTTATAAGTACGTTTTACTTTTATAATAGAAGAAAGACCACGTTCTGTCTCTTCTGTTTCAAACATTTTGCTGAGGTCAGAGAAAATTACTGCTTTCCATAAGATAATTTTCTTATTTAAGTTGTCCTTGGAAATGCATCCAAGTGGTAATTCTAATTGACAAAGAAGTCTCATTCCGTACAGGATTATTTATTTAGGAATTTTGTGCTTCTGTGTCACACAATTAGCACACAAAATATTTTTATGTGGTTATTAATCTAGTAACTTTGAGGTAATAATCTTTATACAATTTATATCTTTTACAATTTGGCTTTGATTTTCCCTCTGAATTTTCTTTAATCAATATCAGATAAACAATTTATTTTACAATTTGGTTTTGATTTTCCCTCTGAGTGGTGTTTCTCTTATCAGTATTCACTCTTTGAAAGAATCTATGGCTTCAGAATGCTATTAAAATTATAGCACCAAGTACCTAGAAGGAATCTCATGGACTCTCTGCACATATTTGGTTGTGTCTTGCATTGTTACCTCTAATTTTATTAAAAGATATTTAACTGATACTAAATCCTAATGTAAAAGCTTCTAAAAGAGCAATTTGACATGAATAGGGATTCCTGGGCGTTGCTGGCCAGCACTCTCCCATTTTCAGAACACGTGGCTGATACCCCAGCCCTCACCATTGTGGGATGGGGGGCAGTTCTCTCTGGCACACCTGTGCCCTTGCATTTTCACTGAGCAGTCACCTGTCCAGATGTGTTGGAAAGTGGACATCCACTGCCATGCACTTTCCTTGGGGTTTCTGGATTATCTTGAGACTTGTATTTTGTAAACAATGTATATGCTTTTTGTCTGGCTGGATGAACTGGATATTTCCAAGTGTTTATTTCATTATTTCTTGGCCCCATAGCAGACTGAGACTGAAGTGTGGTTTTGATATTAACAGCACCCCACTTCACAGGCCACAATGCAGGCCAGACCGGGCCCCAGAAAGCTGCCCACTTTCACTCTTCCGCTTCATCTTGAGAGATATGCAGGTGTCCTTAAAAAATTATTGCTATGGTTAAAATAACATCATAATAGTGAAACATCAATAGTAAAAATAGTAAAAAAAATCACAATAATGTGATGTTAATTTAGCATTTCTGAAGTTGTGGAAATCTGGGATGAGAGAGAGAACAGCCATCAGTTATTTAGGAAGACCTTTGCAGGGGAACTTGCTAAGGGTCTACAGATCCCTAGTGATAAAGTCACGGCTTGCGTTTTTATGGTGTTTTCAAAGTGCTTTCCTATATACCGTTTCATTTTCACTTTCCTACCCACCTAATAGAGTAAGAAAGACTGACATTAATCAATTAAAACTCAGAATCCTGGAGCAAAAGAAGGTTTTTTGTTTTTTTTTTTTTGAGATAGAGTCTTGCTCTGTTGCCCAGGCTAGAGCACAGTGGTGCCATCTTGGCTCGCTGCAACCTCTGCCTCACAGGTTCAAGTGATTCTCCTGCCTCAGCCTCCTGAGTAGCTGGGATTACAGGTGCCCGCCATCACGCCTGGCTAATTTTTGTATTTTTAGTAGAGACGGGGTTTCACCATGTTGGTCAGGCTGGTCTCGATCTCCTGACCTCAGGTGATCCACCCACCTGGGTCTCCCAAAATGTAGGGATTACAGGTGTGAGTCACCATGCCCAGCCAGAAGTTTCCTTCTAAATAAGACTAGGGACATTGCCTATTTTGTTCACGCTGTATCCCCAATGCCTAGAATGGTGCCTGACAAATATTCAGTTTCCCCTAGATCTCTGTTGAATGAAACAAAAGAGAGAAAAAAGCTACCAGGTTTCATAGTCAGGACTAGCATTTCCCCAACCCCTTTACCCCAGAGATTCACATTTCTAATCAGTGTTTCTTTTTTTATATCACGTAAACCGAATCCTTAGAATGTGAGACTAAATACCAATTAACTTATTTCTTTGAATGACAGACTAAACAAACAGCAAAGATTTTCAGAAATAACATTCTGGGTCATCCAAATTTTAACTGGAAAGTTTTCAGCCCTCACTGTGTGGATTTGCCCATGTGTACTTGTGTGGTTACTAATACACCAAGTGCCTGCTTGCTTAAACTCAGTTGATATCCATAGATTCAGTGATGTCAAGGCAGGTTAATAGACACCAAATTGAAGTAAAGATTTGGTGCCTGAGGTACATGAAAAACTAGCAATGAGCCTCCATCTGCTTACCTACCTACCTTTGAAAATAAATCAGTCATAAACAAAAAGTTTGTAGAATCAGAACTGAGCACTTGTCTAGCTCACATTTACCTGATTATTGCCAGTGTATCACTTTATTTGTACTATAAAAATCAATGAATAGGTATTTATGACATAAAATCCAATGCTACAAAATGTTGACATTAAAAAAAAGCTTTATATCTTTATATTTGACTCATAATAAGTGAGTAATATATTCAGGATAGGTAAATAGAAAATTGTTTTTCAAGTTGAAGTAACTAACCCTGTAGAACGTCTAAGCCGAAGAGACCTTGTTATCTATCAGTGTAATTCACGTGGAGCGCCTCAGGGCTAAGCAGTGCTCAGCTGTAGGCTAGGAACTGATGGAGCTATCAGAGCTGAAGAAACAGTTTGGTGATAGATATCTGGAGACAGTAGCTAGCTCTTCTCAAAAAAGCAGCCCTAAAATATCCTAAAATTGCTGGTTGCACAAGAGACAAAAGAACTGATTTAAAAAATGAGAAAAATAAGATAATAAATGCTGCACTAACACTGAGTGGATGTGGAACATTATTTCTGTATTTCAGAGCCAACTACTGTTATAAATTATGAATGTTCCTTGTCCCTGAGATGAAAGGATGAGGGCTTCGTGAGGCTGGTCCTGTGGCTATTTCCCGCTGGTGCTTATAGATCTTTTTATCATCTTGACAAGTATTAAAAGTGAAAGCTTTTTGTGACTCTAATAATAAATTTTTGTAAAATTCATAAAAAATCCATTTTCTGGCTGAAAGAAAGAGAAATTATGATGATAGTTTTAGGTGTTTTGTGATAGTTTAATATGTTATATATAAAAGTTTTATTTTTATTCTCTTTTCATTAAGAAGAAGCTCTTTAGAGTAGTATCAGTAGAAGTTATCTTCAAAATAAATACTGCTATTCGTTCTAGCTTAGTCAGAAATAAATTTATAACTAGGTTTGGGCAACTTAAAATAAAGGGTGTTATTCTCAATAATTACTTCAATTAATGACAAAGAGAAACTAGTCAGATTCTGGATACAACCCAGTGAAATAAACCAGTTCCTGTCTCTACAAATATCTTTTTAGAGATAATATAAAAGGATATTATTTATCCGTGGAAAATGCATATGATATATTTCAGCCTGAATAACTTTTTTCCACAGAGTACTTGAATCCTTTCACAAAATAGTATGTAAATTATGAATTGCTAAAATGTACATATGTATATATTCCTAAATAAATGTGTGTGCCTGTGTGAGTATGAATAAGACTTGGATATTAACTTCTTTATATATATCCTATTTTTTCCCATACATACATTCTCGACTCAAATTTTTTATTTGGTAATTTCCTGCTAATTATTCTTTCCATATCAATCCAATCTTTTGACTTTTATTTAACTCTTACGTATTATTTTTCTAATCCTGCCTTTTAAATGATTCAAAAATTTAATGGAATAGGACAATTTTTTTTCTAATCTCACACAGTTTCTTTGACTCAGAAATCCTGCAGCATTTTATATGGGTGGTTCTGGCTCAGGGTCTGTCATGGGTTTGCAGGCCAGGTTGTTGGCCAGAGTTGCTGTCATCTGAAAGCTTGACTGGGCAGGAGGATGTGTTTCCAAGAAAGCCCACCCAGATGACTGTTGGACAAAAGCCTCAGTTCCTTTCTGGCTGTTGGTTGGAGGGCTCAGTTTCTTGCCACTGGGTTCTCCCCTTAGGGCTTCTCGTGACATGACATCTAATTTTTCCCAGGATGAGTGATTTAAGAGATAGAGAGAGTGAGAAGATTACATTGCCTTTTATGACCTAGACATTGCAGTCTCACAGTATATCTTCAACTTTATTCTGCTCATTAGAAGTTAGTGACTAAGTTCAACCTACACTCAACAAAAGAAAATTAGACCCAACCACTGAAAGTTAGGGATGTCAGAAAGTATGTTGACTTTTTATACACCATCACATCTTCTAAGATTTTTTTTAGTCAGGTAACAATCAAAGCCCAGGATTTCTTTCTTTTAGTCAACATCAGTCTTATGCTATAGTTTCTAAATAAAATTACTATCTTCTAGGGTGTTAAAATAGAACTTGAAATCACTACTCAGATTAAGTAAAGGAAATGGAGTGTATCTCTCTACTTCTCCTGCTCCATATCTATGGACATTCAAAATACTAAATTAAAAATGAATGCATACCTATGGTTCTACAGTAGAAGAAAAGGTCTCATAAGTGGACCAGTAGTTAGGGGACAAGTTTGGAATGCAGATAGTACAACATTCAAAGAGCTGAATAAAGCATAGCACAAAAAGGTGGTTCAGATACAATAGCAAGCTATCCCTAATGCTCTAATTCAGGAGAAGCCCTTTAAAACAAAGGACCTAACCTTCCTACAGGCCAGCTACCTATGCTAATCGGTCTTTTTCCCATATTGTACAAAAACAATGAAATATGAAACATTTTGGAAAGCTATTGGTATGACATATAAAAACAGAAGTGAAAACAGAGAAATTATTCTAAAGGAAAAAGATAATTCAGACAATTCTTTGAGGATTTTCAATTTTCTACTCATTCAGAGAGGCATTTTATTCACTATTAGTTTTGTAGTGGGAAGTTATTCCAAGTATCTATTCCACTATTTTGCCAGAAATTGTAGTGTAAAGAATTTCATAAATATAAAAAAAACTAACTTATTCTCAAATTTATTATGAATTAGTGTCATCTATTGGATGAGGGCTGAGGTCCGCACTGAAAGCAGAATTCAGGGCCAGAGAAAGAGAAGAAATATTTAAAATTATTTTAAAATGTAGCAAATGATCTGACCAAAGTAGTCAGGTTCTGAGCCAGGATACAGGTTGAACGGACAGTAAAAGCCAGCAAGCTGACTGACACAGAGCTCTTGTAAACTTAGTGGACCTCCGGTTGCCTGTCTTTGTAAAGATGGCTGCAAGGGCTGTGCCCTTTCTGCTCGATTTAGCTGGTTAACCTAGCCCTCCGGTGAGATATTATTAGAAATTCATAATAATTTCACCACTCATACTTAGAAGAATTCTGAGAAGTAATTCTCTAGCAAACTCCAAGTCAGTTTTGGTTTTAATTTTTGAAGTGGAGAAGTGAATTTCTATTGAAAGAATGCCACATATGGCATTATAGGAACACAGAAAACCCTTACCTCCTCTATTTCTTTTACGTTTGACTGGCCCAGTTATAAGGGAATGGTTGGTTTTAGCTGGCAATTGCCTTGTGGAAAAGTGACGACCCATAGGACATTTTTGGCCTAAATTTTGCTTTGAAATTTTTTGTCTTATTTCTGATTTCTGCATGTCTTTTTTTTTTTTTTTTACTTTTCCATTTTCATTAAAATATGCTATATCCTGCCACAAAAAGTGTAGCTGTCAATCTATAAAATAGTACAATTTCAGTAATCGTGTCTGGTATTTTAAATTGAGAACCATGAAAAAAATATTATTATTATGGCTCTGAAGAATATATAACTCCTCAGGAAACATCATAAAAAAGAATTCAGAGTGTGTGTCACCCCCAGAAAGGAAGGAAGGGAGGCAGTTTTGTGCAGACTCTATAAATTACCTCATACAAGGAACAGGTGAAAGAACTGGGGTTGCTCAGGCTAAAGGAGAATAGAATATGTAAACTATCTTTAGAGATTGAAAGTCTTTTTGGGGTGGGGTGTATATTTGTGATTATAGTAGCAGAATGTGAAGTATATTTGTGTAGAAAGGTAGACTGGAATTAATTTGAGTAGCTCCACAGGCAAAATTGGGAACAAAAAGAAGATTATGAAGTAGATGTGGACTCAAGATAAAAATAAAAAAGAATTATCAAATCACTGGAATAATGCCACAATGGGGATCCCTTGTGCAACAGCGGGTCCCCATAATCTGAATCAAAGGCAGATGATCATCTATCAGAAATGCTGCAGAAAGAGTTTTATCAATCTATAAAGGACTTTGGGCAAAATGATTCTATGGGTTATTTAAAACCCACAGTTATAGTTGATGTCAGTCCTTGCAACTTAGAAAAGATTTAGTGACTGTACAGAAAATACAAAGAAGAACAACTGGAATGACTAAAGACAGGAGGGGCTCCTTATAATAACATACCAAAAATATTAGAAGTCTCATCTGAAAAGTTAAAGATATGATTCAAAGTTTCAAAAAAAATAGTTTGTTTACATTAATATTAAGGAAGACTTTGTAATGCATTTACCCTTTAATCCACATTTTTAAAAATCAAGGCAACATCTAGTTTTAGAAATAAAAGCAACCAAAGAATGAGTCACTGTGTTAGTCCATTCTTGCAATGTTATAAAGAGATAACTGAGGCTGGGTAATTTATAAAGAAAAGAGGTTTAATTGGCTTAGTTTCTGCAGGCTGTACAGGAAGCATGGTGCCAGCATCTGCTTCTGGGGAGGCCTCAGGAAGCCTACAATCAAGGTGGAAGGTAAAGGGAGAGCAACACATCACATGGTGAGAGCAGGGAGCAAGAGAGATGGGGAAGGTGGGAACACTTTTTAAACAACCAGGTCTCACGTGAACTCACTGAGTGAGAGCTCACGCCTCACCAAGAGGATAGTTCTAAGCCATTCATGAGGGATCCTCCCTCATGATCCAATCACCTGCAACCAGGTCCCATCCCCAACATTGGAATTACTTTTCAACATGAGATTTGGAGGGGACAAACATCTAAACCATATCAGCCACAATGTTGTTGATGTGGGTCTGGTATAAAAGACTGATGAGAGCTCCTCATAGACCTCCTGTCTTTCTCTGTTTCCACTAATCATACACACTCATGGCAGATTAATCTTCCTAAGGCCTTCAGCTAAGTCCTACTGGAGTCACTTTCCTACTCAGAATCCTTCAATGTCTTCTGAGTTCATACCAACAAAGTTCAAATTCAATGTCTTCCATGGTCTGATAGATATCAACTATCTACCCAGACCCACTGTCAACTTTTTATGTATCAGCCAGATGCCTTGAACTTTCCAAATTTCATGTCTCAGTTTTGAATATTCCCATCTACTGGCATAGCTTTCTTTCATGTCTGCAATTGTCCACCTCCTACCTACTCTTTGAGACCCTAGCTCAAATGCTGTCATCTCCACAGAGCTCTCCTGATCTCCCAGATAGAAATAATCTCCCCTTCTAAACTACAAACACATTTTATATCTTTTTAATTTCACTTTAATTTTTTACACTCAAGTTATGTAAGTACATGTCCTAGTCCACCTCCTAAACTCCTACAAGCAAAAGCCAGCTCTTATGATTCCATGATCCCCACAGGGCCTTCTGTATGACTCAATGAATGAATGTTTTGCCATACCCAATAATTACCAGAAATGCCACTCAGTCCCAAGGATAATTCAACCTGCTGCATCATTCATGCAGGGTTGACACAGGATTCTAGCAAGGAAAGATGGCACCAGCCCTGTGAGCAGATTACAGACCTGCTCAATTGCAGCCTTGAGCGCCCATATGGATTGCTTTTTTTACTTGCATTTCTTTTCTCCTCTTGTCTTTATATTACATTTGTAGTTTCCAGGAAGCTGGGCATAGGCACCCAGATTGAATATTATATCTACAAGCATATTTTCCTTCAATTTTTTTTGTTTTCTTTTTTTTTTTTTTTTTTTCTGAGACAGGGTCTCACTCTGTTGTGCAGGCTAGAGTGCAGTGCAGTGCGGTGAATTGATCATAGTTCACTGCAGCCTATAATTCCTGGGCTCAAGCAAGCAAACCTCTCACTTCAACCTCTGAGTAGCTGGGACTACAGGTGCATGCAACCAAACTTGGCTATTTAAAAAAATTTTTTATAGACATGGGCTCTTGCTATGTTGCCAGGCTGGTCCTGAACTCCTGACCTCAAGTCATTCTCTAGCTTTGGCCTTCCAAAGTTCTAGGATTGCAAGTGTGAGCTACTGTGCCTGTCTCCTTCAAATTTCTTGATGAGTCATTGAGTGAAAATGCTTTCTAGCCTGCCCCACCCACATCAACACCCCCCATGTACAACAATCCTTTTTAACTGTCCATTTTATTTTATTTCCATTCTTTCTTTCTTCCCCGCCTCCCCAGGTTGGTGTGTTTAACCAACACTTTTCCCAACAATTACTTCTCAATTTACTCTACTTCAGTGATTTTATTTTCTCCCATCTTATCAAAACCACCTCTATTAACAAGCCAATCTTTTAAGCAAACATATTTGAATATTCTTAATGATTCTTTTCTGACACATCTTTCTCAGTAGACCCACCAGACTTAAAGTTTATGGTGCAATGAAGATAATTTTATAAACAAAAAGCTACAGAATAAATGTTGGTGATGATATTGATGATTTTTTTTTTTTTTTTTTTTTGAGACGTAGTCTCGCACTGTCACCCAGGCTGGAGTGCAGTGGCGTGATCTTGGCTCACAATGATATGTTTTCTTTTTTTTTTTGAGACAGAGTCTCGCTCTGTCGCCCAGTCTGGAGTGCAGTGGTGTGATCTCGGCTCACTGCAACCTCCGCCTCCTGGGTTCATGCCTTTCTCCTGCCTCAGCCTCCCGAGTAGCTGGGACTACAGGTGCCCGCCACCATGCCCGGCTAATTTTTTGTATTTTTAGTAGAGATGGGGTTTCACAGTGTTAGCCAGGATCGTCTGGATCTCCTGACCTTGTGATCCACCCGCCTCGGCCTCCCAGAGTGCTGGGATTACAGGCGTGAGCCACTGCGCCCGGCCGATATGTTTTCTTAAAGGAATTTCATTACAGCTTTTCTTTCTTACTGCCTTTAATTTGTTCTTGTTTGAATGTGATATACTATGTGACAAAATTGTATGTTGCCACTTTTTAACAATTGCTTATAGGATAAACAAAAACATTTTTAATTAATTCAGATTTCTGGCTTCCAAATTATGTTTACATAAATATATAATATTTAAATTTTAACATCAAGCACTGGAGATTTCTACCTCTTTATTGATTGTCTATTTTCAAAGTTATTCCTATAGATAGTAAACTTAGTTGGAGCCACTGCTCGCTGTTTCCAAAAGAGAATTGAAAACCTGAGGGTGACACTCATAAGATTGGCATGTCATTTCAAAGCCGACGGGTTTGAGACACATCTAGGCATGAATCACGTGGGCTGTCCAGGTGCTTATTTGCACATGGGACCGAAAAGCATCCCAAGAAAACACTCAACATGAAGGAAGGAGTCAGCTCTATTAGTCTAAGCCTATTAAAATGTTTTCAGTAACTGGAAGGGAGAGAAAACTTCTCAGTTTGGATGATGCCTGTCAACTAGATTTGTCTTCCAAAATGCAAAGGAGTGGATTCTATGGAAAACAGAGAACTATAAAACAAACAAACAAACAAAACAAACAAAAAAACCAGAAGAACAATTTTGGTGGAATATCTACAGCAGCTTCTTCTCCACCCACATAATCATGGACATTATCTCATGAGCTTCTAAGCATCTTGGGTCCTGGGACCCCGCAGAACCTTAGTGTTCTAGGGAGCACTCTCAGTACCACAGATAGCAGATGTTTTGTGCAGTACATTTGAAACTTCCAAGAAATACCAGGGTGACTTTTCAAATACATTAGCTAGGGTGAGAACCAGTGACATTAGGTCACCACTCTTAATGGGGCCCCACCTGTGCTCACTGGCTGGTGAAAGGTAAGGATACTCAGGTTTCACAGAATGTTACTTGTAATCTACTCAATGCCCCAAGGCAACAGGAAAATGAATAAAGCACACACATATATACATACAACTCTCAGATTATGTATTACACTTTTGTGCCTTCTCATCTCACCTTTGAGACCTTCCTTGATAATCATTGAAATCATTTAGGTAAAAAATTAGAAATTGGAAGGGCGAGTGACCTGGTCTTCTCTGGGCTCTGTGCTCCTTAAAATGCATATACCCTTACAACACAGCTTTGTTGCAGGGGTAAACATGGAATAATGTCTTTCTTTTACAAATGCAGCAGAGTATAAATAATTCAACAGTAAAACCTAATGTACTTCTAACTGTTTTTATTCTGTATTCAATATAATCACTAAATTCAGTAGCAAGGGGTAAAATTTACAGCTGTACTTTCTTAGAAGCACTGTCCTAGGTACCGCCAAAGAACCATTGCTGACAGTCAGATGGAATCAATATTCACAGAAAGGTTTTTTGGGATAGCTCAGGGCTTCAGACACAGATGTCCAAATCAGGGACTAGGGAATGGCGTTTTTGGTTATTGCTGTTATGCTATTGAGCAACAGTCATGTTCTCACTCCAGCTTTTGATGATGTTTCTCTCTGGGCCTTCTGTAAAGAGCCAGTTGGTGCTAATAACTCAGAAAAGGTATAAACATTTCTGAGAACTGCATTTTGGCTCTGAAGTAGGCTTTGTGCTGTCTCATCTGTAATCCATGTTTGTGGCCCAGATGGAGCTATGACAACCAGTTATAGCTAAAAGATGACCAAGAAAGGCAGCCATAAGTATAGAGTAGTGCTTTTCAAACTGTAATGTGCACAGAAACCAGGTTGGGAGTTCTTGTTGACACACAGATTCTGTCTTAGTAAGTTGGGGTTGGGCCCACTAATTTGCATTTCTAACTATCTCTCAGGTGACAGTGATGGTGATGCTGGTTCAAGAAGAGCAATCTGAGTAGCAAGCATCTAAGATAGCACCTTGCATGCCAAACTAAGTAGCCTGGGGCAATTGCTCTATGGGAAAACAAATTACAAAAAAGTTTTAAGGTGAAAAACAACATGACCAATTTAATATTTGAGGGAGATCAAGGTCTGCACCAAGTAAAGCACTGTGATTGATACAGGGAAACAAAAGAAATTCAATAATTTGGTCTCTGCCTTACAAAGAGATTGCCCCCTTGTAAATAGCAAAGGACACTGGGCATTGATATTTTATTGTAACCCAAATGTACCACCTCTCCATGGGCTCAAACAACATCAGATAAACTTTCTTCCTTAGATTTCATGGGCCGTGGTTCTGACCTACATAGCTGCAGCACTTCGAGCCTTACCTCCTGCTCCCATCATTTCCAGGGGTCTCCCGTCATTTCCAGGGGTCTCCCGTAGGTTGCACATGTTCAGGAACTGCTCTTTTGTGTGTTTGGTTCTGGTTTCCTTACTGATGTCCACTTCAGGCAAAGTGATTTGAGGCTAATGCTCTATCCCTGCCAGTGCCCTCTGTGGCCTACTGCTCTCCTCTCAGGGCTGGCTCCTGATGGTCCCAGAGCTGCAGGATGCTAAACGTGAAAGTCAAGACATGCTATTGAAGGGAAACCTTACTCTCCACCCCCTGAGGTTTTCTTTCATGTGGAGGAACATCCATTAATGTAACATCACTGCCCTCTCCCCACCTCTCCTTCCATTTCAACTTATTCCCTGACCAGGGAAGAGATACGGCTTCACTGGACTCATGTTTGGAAGGAAAATTCCGATTTATAATCTAGCTTATTATTTCCCCTTTCCGTAGAGCGGTGGTTCTCAAGGTGTGGACTTTGAATCAGCACATCAGCACCACCTGGAGCTTGTTAGGAATACAAATTATTGGACCCAAACAGACCTGCAAAATCAGAAACTTGGGAGTGTGGTGGAGAGTGAGGCCCTGCAATCTGTGATTTAAATACTCCCTCTGGGTGGATTCTAAGACACTGGTTCTCAAACATTAGAAAGCATCAGAATCACTCCTGCAGTTTCTGATTCTAGAGAAAGGCCTGCTGTTCTTCAGAAAAGGTGCATTATTCAGTATTTTTTGAGGTAAGGTTTTGCTTTCCTTGGGCTTAAAGTCATATAAAAGCAAAGCCTACTAACTCTTTCTATAGGAAACACATATGTTTACCTGAAAAATTAAATTTTAAATCAAACTAATGCAACATATAAACATGCACTTGCAAGAATAACAAAATATAATTTGTAAGGAAAATTACATAGCTGTTGAGGAGTAAGATTACTCCTTCTGACCTAGCTAAAAGTCGTAACCAAGAAGGAATGGGCCGCTTATTTTGAAAAATAACAAAGAACTTCTCACTTCTTTAGGGGAAAGAATTTTTATGGATAACGTTAAATTTAAATGCCATGGCCAGGAAGAGACTCTAATTTCTGAATTTATTCTTCATCTTTCAATCGGCTGTGATTCTTTATTTACTGTAGAAGACACCACAACCCAGATAAAGTCTACTGGGGTGTTGGTCAAAAAGGAGTCCTGAAAAATATACGTAGCCAGGCCCTACTTGTGCAGCATGAAGAGTAACTCATAAAATGAGAGGCTTGGCGCCTTCCAGCAAATGTGCCTCCAGAAAATATTTAATTCATTTATTCAAACACACTTTCATTAAACAATTCCGGACACTTTTTTTGAATACCTACTCTGTGCCAAACTCTGAGGCTAGAAACATGATAATTTATAAGAAGAAATTTGGCTCTATATGTGAAAGCATTTGTCAATACATTTTATTGGCAATAACGTGTGTGAGACTGACAAAATGCTTTCCACTCAGTTTTCCCAGAACCTGATAAGATAGGCATCACTTCACCTTTTATGGATGGGGAACCTGAATGAGGCCCAGGTCAAAAGGGCAAATCAAGGCCTCCTGTGCCGGGGTCCTGTTCCCAGACCCTACCCCCATTGTTCTTCCATCACAACATGCTCAGCTCCTCACACAGGGTGGTCTTGGCTCCCTCTTTGATGTAAACTGTGGATATGAACTTATTTGGAAAAAATGTCTTTGCAGATGTAAGTAAGTTAAGAATCTTGAAATGAGATCACTCTGAATTACCCAGGGGAGCTTTAAACTAATGACAAATGCCTTTAAGAAGAAGAGAAGACACAGAGGGAGACAACCATGTAAGGATGGAGGCAGAGACTGGAGTGACACTGCCACGAGCCGAGGATCACCCGGAGCTGCCAGAAAAAGAAGAGGCAAAGAGGAGGCTTCCTCTAGAGCTTGTGGAGAGAATGTGGTCCTGCAACATCTGGATTTCCAACTTCTGTTCTCCTGAGGTGCAAGAAAATACATTTCTGTTGTTTTAAGACACATGTTTGTGGTCATTTTGTGATGGCAGGCCCTGAATTAGGATACTAATTCAGTGGTCATCAATTCATTTCTGAAATTACTCTCCTTGGCAATTCTAAGCTGTGTTTGTCACCTTTCTTTAATCCTAATCTCCTGAGAGCAAGGACTCTGCTTTACATTGGACCCTATTCTGTTCAAATGCCTGCCAGGGAAGCATCCTTGAAAAAAAGATTGAAATAATGGAATAAATTTTGGTGTTCTCAATGGACATGCAGTTATTCCCAAAAGATGAAAAAAGGAAAGAAGCAAACATCTATTTAGTTTTTTAAGGTTACTTTACATTTGTAATTGATTTTATTCTACAGTTAACTTTTAAGGTCACTAGGTATTTATTTAACTTAATTATGCTATTTTCTTATAGAAGGAAAATATGTGAAAGCTGCAGAACAAGCAAAGTGCTCTACCCTGTGCTAGTCTTTCCCCATGCGATGGTTACATCCTTGGGTGGCATTAAGCTCCAGGGGCATTACCCTACTCCCTGCAAGTGCTCAGCTCCTGCAGCTGTAACCACTGATCCTATGCCTGCTTTCAAAGACTTGAATCATGGTCTGTTTCCTTTCAGGAAGGTTAACTGAGAAATATAGCTCTGTCCAAAGCCTCCTAGTGGATCATACTTGCAAACAATTCTTTTCATAATCATCTTTTATTTATTCACTATAAAGTGAAAGAGAAGCAAAACCAAGTAATTTTCTAAATACCTTATGGACAGTGTACTGCACTATATAATTACAAATTAATTCTAATGAGTGGATTCAGGTGATATTTTAATCGCATCTTTAGCTAGCCAATGTTGGAAGTATATGTTGGAGATTTAAAACCTAAAAGCAAATTTACAACTTGCCACAATCCTTGCCTCACACATGCCACTCATACATGCCGGTGATCCAACTTCTGAGCTTGATTTGCAGAGAAAGAAACAAAAAACTATAACGAGTGGATGGCTCTTTTTCTTTAGAACTGAGAAAAACTGTATGTAAATCACATAGAATAGGCTTTACTATTTCTTCTATAAAAATATATTGAGACATAGAACAAAAATAGTAAGTGGACAGTGCATCTAGATATTTTAAAATAGGATGTCATGTGGTCTCACAATCTGAGGGTGGTTTCTTCACAGCTCATTTAGATACAATTTTGCTTGAAATAAAACTGGAAATATGACTCTTCACTGAGTGTTTTTAAAGCGTCCATGTTGCTGGTGGAAATTCCTCAGGACTTTACATGAATGTTTACTTTTGAGGTGTTTCAGACAGTAATCTCACCTTATTTTTCTTGCACTTTTAGGAAATTCAGAAGTTTCTTGAGACTTGATAAAGAAAAAATAGAAAAAAAGTTTTGCTTTTTTATCTCTGCCTGAAACTTCTGAATCAAAGCCACTTGGATAGCCATAAATTCTGAGTAGCCTCTTTCGTAAGGATTGCCAAGTGTGCGTTGTAACAACCAAGATGATAATGAATCATCATTTCTTTCTGTCATGTTGAGTTGATGAGAGTTTTCTTAGCTTTCTGTTAAGTGCCTTCTGATACACTTGATAAAATTGTTCAACACTATAGAAGATACATTAGTTATTTCTGTGGGTGAGGCAGAGCCATTCGTTGCCAGATAGCAAGATGGTAGGAGTGTAGAAAGCAGCTTACTCTTTATAACGCAGGGGCAGAAATCAATTCCAGGGCCCAAGATATGGGATCTAAATAGAGTTTCTCTTCATATTTGAATATATTATCACTCACACTGAAGCTATTTGTGGTGTGGAAAGATCATGAATAACAAATTGTATTCTACCTTGCACTTGAAGGAAAACTACCTGCTGGGTCTTAGTTGGGATTCAATTCAACTCTTTGAAAGTTATAAGCGTTAAAAGGTGATTATGTTTTCAGGAGCAGCCTAGTGGGATGGAGAAACATTTTCAAAAACTAAATATCAAGTAGAATGTGACAAGTGCTTTTATTAGAAATAAACTGGATGAGAAGGAGACAGTGTGGTAGGCAAGATTAATTTCAACTGGATGGCTCAAGAAAGACAAAAATCAACTGAAAATAGATGAAAGACTTAATATAATACTTGAAACTATAAAAATATTAGAAGAAAACATAAGGGAAAAATTCCATGGTCTAGACAATGAATTTTGGGATATGACCCCCAAAACACAGGCAACAAAAGCAAAAATAGACAAATGGAATTACATTAAATAAAAAGCCCATGCACAGCAAAAGAAAAAATTAGCAGAACAAATTGACAGCCCACAGAGTGGGAGAAAATATTTCAAACTATCTATCCAATAAGGGAGTTGATATTAAAAATATATAAGGAATTCAAACAACTCAATATCAAGAAAAAAATCTGATTAAAACATGGGCAAAATACCCAAATAGACATTTCTCAAAAAGAAACATACAAATGGTCAACAGGTTCATGAACAGATGTGCAATATCACCAATCATTAGAAAAATGCAAATTAAAACCACAGTGAGATATCACCTCACATCTATTAGAATGGCAATTGTCAAAAAGATGAAAGAAAAGATAAAAGATTGGCAAGGATGTGGAGAAAGGGGAACCCTTGTACACTATTAGTGGGAATGTAAATTAATACAGCCAGTATGGAAAACAGTATGGAGGTTCCTCAGAAAACTAAAAATAGAACTACCATGTGATCTAGCAGTCCCACTGCTGGATGTGTTATCCCAAAGAATGGAAATCAATCTATCAAAGAGCTCCCATGTTTATTGAAGCATTATTCATAATAACCTAGATGTGTAATCAACCTAAGCATCCCTCAATAAATGAATGGATAAAGAAAATGTGGTACATATACACAATGGAATACTACTCAGGCATTAAAAAGAAGAAAATTCTGTCATTTATGCCAACATGAGTGAACCGAGAGGACATTATGCTAAGTGAAATAAGTCAGGCACAGAATGACAAATATTACATAATCTCACTTATATGTGGAATCCAAAAAAATTGAACTCCTAAAAGTAAAAAGTTGAGTGGTGGTTACCAGAGGCTGGACTGGGGAGAAAAGGGATCAGCAGGTACAAAGTTTCAGTCAGACAGGAGAAACAAGTTTTTGAGAAATATTGCACAGTAAGGTGACTGCAGTTAATAAAGCTTCACTGTATATTCCAAAATAGCTGAGAGTAAATTTCAAATAACTAACCACAAAAGGTGATAAGTAAGTGAGGTGATGGACATGTGAATTAGCTTGATTTAATCATTCCACATTGTTGACCTATATCAATACATCAGTCATAGCTCATAAATGTATACAATTAATACCAATTAAAATAATGATAATTTTGAAAAGGCTTTATGAAGGAGGTGATATTTGAGTTGTAGCATGGAAGAATACTTAGGATTTTTGTAGGCAAAACTGACAAGGCAGGCACCACAAAATTGGCTAATGATTGCAATAAAACCAAGAAAAGAGACAGCATTTCTAGACTTGGAGAAATACTTTTATTCTTTTGTAACTTAAGGAAAAATAATGTGTATATAGAACAGCTCCAAAGCCTCAGGGATGTCCAAGAACTGACCTCAATCTTCCACAGTCCGCAGGACGAGGCACTGTTTGTAAATTCATTACATGAGCCACGTCTCTGACCAAACGATTCTGTTGGCTTTGTATTTTTCAGACTGTTGCAGTTATAGTACTTCTCTATACCTATGGATTTTCGGTTCAACTCTCAAAAGACCTATCACAGGTATGACACTGACGTGAGCCAGAAATGTCATAGAGTTTTCTAAGAAATACGGACTTTTCCAAATTGAGGAAATCATTTACAGAGGACACTTGGAATCATGACTTTAATTTGTATAACCCAAAATGCTATTTTTAGTGAGGAGGAAGCCGCACTCTAAAATGCCCACCTTATTAATGTGAAAAAGTTGAGGTCATTTTTTTCTATTTTTAGAGATGGGCGAATTCTTTGAAATGCCGTTTTATTTTTCTTCTTTTTACTATCTACCAGATGTTGTGAAGAACTTTACAATTATTGTTTTAAATTCATTTAAACAGAAAATGCTTGTTTATTGAACTCTATAGTGAGATGCCTTTTATTTATTTTCTTGAAAACATTTTCAAGGAAGCATTAACTTGGAAGGCAGTTTGGGCTCACAAGGGAAGCTCAAGGCAGGAAACCAGACACGTGTTCCTATTGTCCTGTGACTTTGGGTAAGGAATATCACCTCCTTGTACTTCAGTTCTTACCATTATTTTTTTTAATAATAGAGAGGGTGTTAAATTATATCTATCACTTATTATCTCACACAGGTGAAATGAGAATATAAGAAGATAGATAAATAAGACTGTTTAGATAAAAATACTTTGATTATTTTAATAGCCCTTTAGTAAATTCTTGTTGACTCTGCTTAGAATTCATAAAGTTATATAGGGGAGTCCAATAATAAATGCGTGGTTTATCCTGAGCCTTAGCTTTAGTGTCTGATGTGATGTAGATTTTTGATAAGTTTAAAAATGAGAATTTTGTGCAAGAAACTTATACTCTTCACTCTGGCTAGAAATCAGCTTGCTTTAGGCTTAAACCCATAAAACATAATCCGAGTTTTTTACGAGGAACACTTACTAAAGTCATTAAATAAAGGTCAGAATATCAATATAATACTCGATTTTTTTAAAAAAAGGATTGTTAGTTAGCTGATGGTTATAAATTCTCCTGCAGATTTATTTACATTCTGAGTGTCTCCACAGTTCTGTGTGCCATAATTCCATATTTATACTCCACATGTCTTTGGCACATCAGATAAATATATTTTATTGTGTTATTCTGCTTCTGACATATGACTATTTCTTTATTCCTTTCTAAAACCTCCTTTTTTTTTTCCTGATTCTGGTTTCTTATGTTTGAACTACCTGTACTCTTCTCAAAAATACTCTTAGTATTTCATAACTGTCATTTTATGAGTCATCATAGTACATGCATGAGATGTTATAAAATTTATATTACCTGCTTCGGGTAGAAAAAATAGAGCCAAGGAGAGGTTGTGTTAGGAATTATCATAGAGACAATGGAGCCAAGATTTCAGGGTGCTTTTACCTGACCAAAAAGTGTGCTCACATCTCCCCATCAGCAGACCTTGCAAAGTTCTTGATTGAGTCATTTTATAAACCTTGATTCTTTATAAGATTTTATACTAACTCACACAGGCGGATATTTAAGATTTATGGAAGAACTATCACACAACTCTATGAAATGAAAGTAAACATATCCCAGCACCATTTATTAAATAGGGAATCCTTTCCCCATTTCTTGTTTTTGTCAGGTTTGTCAAAGATCAGATACTTGTAGATATGTGGCATTATTTCTGACGGCTCTGTTCTGTTCCATTGATCTATATCTCTGTTTTGGTACCAGTACCATGCTGTTTTGGTTACTGTAGCCTTGTAGTATAGTTTGAAGTCAGGTAGTGTGATGCCTCCAGCTTTGTTCTTTTGGCTTAGGATTGACTTGGCGATGCGGGCTCTTTTTTGGTTCCATATGAACTTTAAAGTAGTTTTTTCCAATTCTGTGAAGAAAGTCATTGGTAGTTTGATGGGGATGGCATTGAATCTGTAAATTACCTTGGGCAGTATGGCCATTTTCATGATATTGATTCTTCCTACCCATGAGCATGGAATGTTCTTCCATTTGTTTGTATCCTCTTTTATTTCCTTGAGCAGTGGTTTGTAGTTCTCCTTGAAGAGGTCTTTCACATCCCTTGTAAGTTGGATTCCTAGGTATTTTATTCTCTTTGAAGCAATTGTGAATGGGAGTTCACTCATGATTTGGCTCTCTGTTTGTCTGTTATTGATGTATAGCTGGCTAGCCATATGTAGAAAGCTGAAACTGGATCCCTTCCTTACACCTTATACAAAAATCAATTCAAGATGGATTAAAGACTTAAATGTTAGACCTAAAACCATAAAAACCCTAGAAGAAAACCTAGGCATTACCATTCAGGACATAGGCATGGGCAAGGACTTCATGTCTAAAACACCAAAAGCAATGGCAACAAAAGCCAAAATTGACAAATGGGATCTAATTAAACTCAAGAGCTTCTGCACAGCAAAAGAAACTACCATCAGAGTGAACAGGCAACCTACAAAATGGGAGAAAATTTTCGCAACCTACTCATCTGACAAAGGGCTAATATCCAGAATCTACAATGAACTCCAACAAATTTACAAGAAAAAAACAAACAACCCCATCAAAAAGTGGGCAAAGGACATGAACAGACACTTCTCAAAAGAAGACATTGATGCAGCCAAAAAACACATGAAAAAATGCTCACCATCACTGGCTATCAGAGAAATGCAAATCAAAACCACAATGAGATACCATCTCACACCAGTTAGAATGGCAATCATTAAAAAGTCAGGAAACAACAGGTGCTGGAGAGGATGTGGAGAAATAGGAACACTTTTACACTGTTGGTGGGACTGTAAACTAGTTCAACCATTGTGGAAGTCAGTGTGGCGATTCCTCAGGGATCTAGAACTAGAAATTCCATTCGACCCAGCCATCCCATTACTGGGTATATACCCAAAGGACTATAAATCATGCTGCTATAAAGACACATGCACACGTATGTTTATTGCGGCATTATTCACAATAGCAAAGACTTGGAACCAACCCAAATGTCCAACAATGATAGACTGGATTAAGAAAATGTGGCACATATACACCATGGAATACTATGCAGCCATAAAAAATGATGAGTTCACGTCCTTTGTAGGGACATGGATGAAATTGGAAATCATCATTCTCAGTAAACTATCACAAGAACAAAAAACCAAACACCGCATATTCTCACTCATAGGTGGGAATTGAACAATGAGAACACATGGACACAGGAAGGGGAACATCACACTCTGGGGACTGTTGTGGGGTGGGGGGAGGGGAGAGGGATAGCATTGGGAGATATACCTAATGCTAGATGACGAGTTGGTGGGTGCAGCGCACCAGCATGGCACATGTATACATATGTAACTTACCTGCACATTGTGCACATGTACCATAAAACCTAAAGTATAATAATAATAATAATAATAATAAAAGAAAAAAAAATGTAAAAAAAAAAAAAAAAAAAAAGAAAGTAAACATATCAATAAAACATGAAAAAAGTTTTATTTCACAATACATAAATAATGGTTGATTTTAAACCAAACTGTACCATGTATGCAAATTGAGTCAATTATTTAGTTGTCATATGCTGTATTTCTTACAGTTTCCATTTGATGCATTGATTCCAAGGTAGGGGATTTCTAGCTCAGATTAAAGTGTTGAAGGGGCACAGCTAACGGGGACAGGCAGAGGTCCTATTTTATAGCAGAGTATGATTATTCCGCCTACTCAGGGTGTATTATAAATTAAAGCAATTCAAAAATAATTTTCCTAAAACATGTTTATTCACTTTGCATATTTTTCTTTCCTACTATTTTCCCAATTAAATTTACACAGGCTGGTCTACATGTTCCAACAATACTCCACAGTGCAGACATGCATGCCCTTTTAATACTTCTCTTTGCAGCAAAGCTACTTAACCTGTGGCCCCTGGGCCCTGAGTGGCTCAAGGATGGTTTTCAGCAGCTCTAGTCACTCCCTGGAGTTGTGTGTAAAATTTTGTGGGTAGCACATATGTGCATTCTTCTGCACAGAGTAACTTTCATTAAAAGATCTGAAATACATTCCTCCAAAATAAAGAACACCTACTTATCTGTTCCTTTCATTTAAACATCTGAGGACACACAGATCTCATTTATGAGCCCTGATTCCTGCAACATACACAAAATAGATTTCCATGAGAAAAATCAATGAGAGCAGTGATTAAATCAAACACATTTTTGTTTAAATGCTAGATTTATTTGAGATATAATTGATGAAACAGCTATAACTACAGTCCCATTTCACTTGAGGTTCTTGAAGTGAAGAACTCCATAATTTTACCATGACTACCCAGTGATTTTAAATGCCCAATAGACAATAGAAGTGGGTAGAGCAAAAGGAAAATAAGAATTTTAGGGAGCAGAATATTGGGTACCTTAGGCCAGGGGTCCCCAATCCCTGGGCCATGGACCAGTACTGGGTCACACAGCAGGAGGTGAGTGGCAGGTAAGCCAGTGAAGGTTCATCTGTATTTACAGCCACTCCCCACTGTTCGCATTACTGCCTGAGCTACACTGCCTGTCAGATCAGCCGTGGCAATAGATTCTCATAGGAGCGTGAACCCTATTGTGAACTGCACATGCGAGGGATCTAGTTTGCATGTTTCTTATGAGAATCTAATGCCTGATGATCTGTCACTGTGTCTCATCTCCCCCAGACAGGACTGTCTAGTTGCAGGAAAACAGGCTTAGAGGTCCCATTGATTCTACCTTATGGTGAGTTGTATAATTAATTCATTACATATTACAATGTAATAATAATAGAAATAAAGTGCACAATAAATGTAATGTGCTTGAATCATCCCCAAACCATCCCGCTCTCCCTACCCCCAGTCTGTGGAAAAGTTGTCTTCCACGAAACCAGTCCCTGGTGCCAAAAAGGTTAGGGACTGCTGCCTTGGATGCATTGACCTTTGCACTCTCCATGTGTGCTCTAATTTGATGGGGATGTCCTAGTGCAAAGGCAGCCAACTGCTCTTCAGAAGGTGGAGGATGCTTTCTGCCTCCCTCGGTCCCTGTAGGTGTCTAGTTTGGGATGTTTAATACATAGGCTCTTTCCCAGGGCTTGTTATTCAGTGATTATGAAAGTGAGCACAAATATTATATCAACACTCTGCAGAGTGTTAAGAATATTCACAAGTTTTTATTAAAAATATAGGACATAAGAACAGTGGCTGTAACTCTGGAGATCAGAATTACTTAATTTAGTGTGTCTGTAAATCTGCTATACTTGTTTTCTATAGGAAAGATATGATGTCTTCTTTTTCTTTCAATTTTGCTAACATTGTTATAATAGTTAATAGATTACACCATTTAATTCTTACAACACCCCTATCTGGTAGATGTGATTGTGTAAGTGTAGAACAAAGGTGGAAACAGATTAGTGAACTTGAGTCACATGTGCAAGATCAAGGTAAGAGCCACAGCCACAGCATGTGGCCTTGGAACTACACCTGATAGTTACAATACATCTCCGGTGTTACAGATTTGGGTTGTAGTTCTGTCACAGAACTTTTTGGAGGCTTCCAATCTTGCCTTTCAACCGAGGCTCCAGTCTCTGACCTCTTTGGTCATGTTCTCAAACTTGCACACATAGGCAATGCTGTGGAAATGAGCTCCTGAAAGAAATCTTAATGGCAAAGAATGGAGTTTTACCACTAACTTTATCATCTTAGGCAAAATTTGTGATGTGTGTTTGGTTTTGTCACCTGGAAGTTGAGAGAAGTATCTAGGGGCTCTTCCCATTCTTCCCATGATCAACGTTGAACAAAGTATGAAGAGAGGAATGCATATCTGGCTCTCTTTCCCTCATCCAACTAGATTACTCTGTCTTCACAAGGTATATTTCTTAAATTAACATTTTAGTTTTAGTTCTGTGTACAGTCATGTGTCATTAACAACCGGGATACTTTCTGAAAAATTTATCATCAGGAGATTTCATCATTGTTGCAAACATCACAGAGTGCACTTCCACAAACCTAGATAGTACACCTACCACACACCTGAGCTATATAGTATAGCTTATTGCTCCTAGGCTACACACCTGTACAGCATGTTACTCTACTGAATACTGTAGGCAATTATAACACAATGGTGAGTATTTGTGTATCTAAGCATTAAAAAAGTACAGTAAAAATATGTCATTATAATCTTATGGAACCATCATCATGGAAGTGTGGTTCTTTGTGGACTGAAACGTGTTATGTGGCACATAACTGTACATGCATCCCATTGTATTAAGTTCTATGGCTTTATGTTACAGAATAGCTGATTGCCTGTTCTTACGGAAGTTTTGTGCCCTCAGGGAGTACAGACATTTACAGAGCAGAGAAGGGATTCCTACCTTTCCTTCCCCTCTCCGTGCTTAGAAAGTGTCATGTTTTTCTGGGTGAAGAAGATGCATTTTACTCATGTTAGACATAGATTTTTAACCTCAATCATCAAATGACCATTTTAAGGTCTCATATTTCTAATTGAGTTTATTGGCCAGGTAAAATAGGGCTAATAATAGTTAAAATGATGAGTGATTATCATATGCTTGTCACAAAGATAAGATCTTTATACATGTTATTTAATCTGCACAACAATGTCTAGGTCACAATAACGGGACCAGGTATGTGCCATTACCTTTTTTATTTTATAGATAGGGGCATTTTGTTAGTGTGCTAGGGCTGCCATAATGAAGTACCACACACAGGGTGGCTTAAACAACAGACATTTATTGGCTCACAGTTCTAGAGGCGGAAGTCCAAGGACAAGGTGCCCGCAGGTTGGTTTCTTCTGAGAGTTGTGAGGGAGAGTCTGCTCTAGGCCTCTTTCAGGTGTCTTTATACCTCCTCCCTCCATACTTATCTGTGTCCAAACTTCCTCCTCTCATGAGGACAACAGTCATACTGGATTAGGACCCACTCAAACAAGTTCATTTTAATTCAATTGCCTCTTTTAAGACCTTATCTCCAAATCCAATTACATTCTGAGACACTGAGGGTTGGAACTTCAATATATGAAATTTTGAGGGGCCACTTCAGCCCACAGCAGGTACTGAATGCCAGAGAGTTTTAATAACCTTAAAGTCTCACAGCTGGGGTGTGGCCAAAAATTAGATCTGCCACAATGGCTGTGCATGATCCTATTTTTCTCTACCCTGCGGTTTTATTTAATTGGTTGGAAACCTATGGAGAGAAACAAGAGAGAACACAAGAAGTGAACTTTATATTTATATAGAGTTTACTAGCAATGGAGGGTGAACTGAAAGACGTTTGGTGCACAGTGACTAATTCTCATCCCTGCCTACGCCTGCTTAATGCTGATCAGATTAAAGAGATCTCTGTCCATCAGGAGCTACCTGACACCCAGGTGATGTGCAGAGCCTTATTCAAGCTGGAAGGAGCTTTCCAATTCGCTCTTCCTCAGATCTTCGTTGGACACCTACTCTGTCATGCTGTTGTAGTCTGTTTTGTGCTGCTATAACAGAATACCACAGATGGGCAATTTATAAACAACAGAAGTTTATTTGGTTGTGGAGCCTGGGAAGTCTAGGATTGAGAAGCTCGCATCTGGCAAGGAACTTCTAGCTGCATCATAACATGGAGGAAGGCATCCTATGGTGAGAAAGCATGCCAGAGATCTGAATGTGCTTTCATGACAAACCCACCCTTGAGTTAAAGAAGCCACTCCCACAATAACAACATTCATCCATTCAGGAAGGCAGAGCATTCATGACATATTCACCTCTTAAAGGACCCACCTCTCAACACTGTTGCATCAGGGGTTACGTTTTCAACACATGATCATTGGGGGACACATTCAAACCACAGCACATGTCAAGACTGTTCCAAACGGCAGAGATGCAAGTCAATATGGGATGTCTCTGCTGCCTGCAGGGTGTTTGCATTTCGGTCGGGGAGGCAGGCAATACACAAACTGTACCCAATGCTCTGTCAGTGGGGCAGAGGGCTAGACAGAGAAAAGAAAATGGGATGAGGGCAGGAAGTGATGAGAAACGTGAGGATCTGGGACGAGTGCTCCAGGCAGAAGAATAGCATGTAAAAAGGCTCCTGGGGGGATTAGGCTTGCCTGCCAGGGAATGCCAAGGAATGAGGTGAGTGGGGCACAGTGAGCAAAGGTAGTGATAGAAGATGGTTCACGTGGTTGAGATCTACAAGGCCTGATAAGCCAAGGGAGGCGTTAGAATTTTATTCTGGGTGTAATGTGAGACCTTGGAAGAGCTGGGGTGTCCCTGTTGTGTGTGGGGATTGGGGGGCAGGGAGGCATGCACTGTGTTTTGCATTTTGAAATGATTATTCTTGGAGCTCTGAGGAGAATAGACTGTGTGTTGGGGTGGGAAAGTGAAAACAGGGAGCCCAGTTAGGGTCATTCACTCACTTAATCAATCAAACAATCAATCAATCAGAATGTCACCTTACAATAGGATATATACATGGAGGATGGAATTACAACCCTGGAGTCTCAAACCCTGAGTTTTATTTTTGGTGTGCTCATTCAGTCCATTTTCTATGATCTTGAATTAGGCCCTTAAAATTCCTGAGAGGCAAAGGAAAAAGTCTGAAGATTTTCTGCCTTTAGATTTGTGAGTTGTAGGTGTTTGATAAAACATGAGCTTCTGAGTATAGAGGGAATGTCGGGACTGTCAGAATGTTGTCTGCCTCCAGTTGATGGAGCCAGTGTGGCCGTTATAGTCACTCCAAAAGGTCACGTCAAGGTAAAGAGAAACACTTAATGCTCAAATTATTGATGTTCCCATTAATATGCTTTCCCCACAAAAGCTCTGTCTGGCTAGAAGCCTGGGGACAAGGCCTCTGCCGACTCGATCTAGCACCAACCTTGCTATAACTAATCCCCTGGTATCCTGTCTGGCTACCAGGGTGGAAACTGCCTTCACTTTCCAGGCAGTTCCAGTGATTCCTCCACAACCCAATTCTTTTAAAAGCTGAGGGCCAAGTCCCACAGAGCAAGAGCCAGGAAATACTGGCCACCTAAGCTTTTGAGAATCAAGGAGTCAAAGAACCTAACAATGTTGGCTTGTCTTGGTTTACTTGGATCTGAGCCTCTTGAGAAAGATTCCTGTAAATGGCCTGAATATATATTTTGTTTCTCACTGCAATAACATTCGAGGACATTGCCTCTGTTCAGAGCTCTCCTAAGCAGGCAGTAATTATGGGCAGTGGAACTAATCACTGTACATATACCTTTGTAAATCTGGCTCTCATTGGTGGAATTTGTTTAACATCCCCCAAAGTAGGGTATATGCTTTTTCGGCATTAACATTAACCCGAGTCTTTAAGGGACTCTCACAAAATATGACACTGGATAAATGAGAATGATGTGATAGAAAAGTCCAGAGTTTCCATGTACTTCTATATACTGGTCCCTGGGCATGAAATTTGAAAAAGTTTTAGGTGCTGTTTACCTTCTTGATGGATTAAATCTGAAAAAAAAGTACAGGGAGCTAAAAGACATTAACACCTTCTAAATACTTTTATTAGTAAGAAACTATTGTGTTTAGGGGCTCAGATTTGTAAAAAGGAGGAAAAAACCCTGCAAGTAACTTACTATATTTAAGGAAAGTACTTCCTTTTCAAAATAAGAATACAATCAATTGCAAAAATTGCTTTGAACGAGGAAAGAAATATTCACAGTGGGGCAACTTTCAATTGTATCATATATCAGCAAAATCAATTCCTTTTCTTCCTGTTTATTTTTCATAATTTTTTATACATTTGTTAGTCATAAAACTTATTTTGTTTAAAAAGGCTTACCTGATTCTGAATCTGTCTTCTCTGATTTTTTAAAAATAAATAGAAAGAAATTTAGATTTTACTTGTAACCAGATAAATCAGTTCACATGAAAAACACAGGGGACTGTAACTTTCTTGAAGGCCTAAGCAGCACAGGAAATTGTTCTAAAAGAGGAAAGAGGGATGCTGTTGAAATGAACTCAGGTTTAAATGTGCCACCTGAAAAAAGGAGAGGCAATATAAGTAAAGTGCACTAAATGCTAACTATTTTAGTATGAATTTAGCATCAGGGATAGAGGTGATGGCTTAAATAGTAAATTTTACAAAGGTAGCTGAGATTGATTTAGCATGGTATTCCACATTTTCCCTCTTTCCTTATTTTACACCAACTTCTAGAAAAATGAGTGTGGGTTCTTCAAGCACACATGTACAGTGCATATAAAACTTAGAAGCATGTCAGAGAGAAGGTAAAGCTAGTCTTAGTGTAAAATATTTACAAATTATCTGCGGAGTTGTTTGTCCACATGCCCTTGACTGCACCTTAAATTTTTATAGATCTGCTACCAAATAACAAAACAATGAGTCACTGGTCTGGTGACTCCGTTTCTAAGAATATCCTAAGTGTGGAAATGACATATATTCCACATCATGCGGAAGCTTTTCATTTTTCGGTGCTCTTTGCCAGCCTGTTAGGTCTTTGGGATCGTGTAGAGGTGGTGCAGTGGTATTGGGAAGGGAAGGTGAATGGAATGCACATGCAGGTCCGTACCCAGGACAGACATTGCTCACCAGTCATAACAACCTTTCTTCTGAGTCCAGATGCAGCTTTAGACTCTTTCTCAGCACAGCATTCTAGGCAGCCACAACCAATTGCTTTAAAAGCAGGCATTCCAGTTGAACCTTGTTACTATCTCTGACACATTATATGCATGCTCCCAAAGTTTTGACTAAAATCCTAATGGACAAGATGAATATGCTGATGAGTGGACAGAGAGAATAGTTCAGAGGAGCCGCAATGACAAGGCAGCAATAGCTAAAGACCGCCAAATGAAAACGTTAAGTCTTTTAACCTTGGGAGTAAGTTTTTGGGTGTAAGGGTCCGTGTGTGTCTGTGTGTGTGTGCATGTGTGTGTGTGTGAAATGTCAGGGACCTCTATTCTTGTTAGATATTTCAATTGCATAATTAAATGTATACAGAGATGGCATGCTGAATAATGCCAATAAGAATGCTAGTGAAAATGATACATCTAATCTGTAGTAGGCATGAAAGACTTTTTTATATATTATCTCTGTTCTGCTCATTAACCCTGCAAAGTGGGCCCAGAAAAGATAAGAATCTCATAGAAGATCAAGCAGGTGGAAAGCAGAGGAGTCAGCATAGAAACCAAGTTTTGTATGACCTCCAAATATATGTTCTTTCTAGTCCATCATGTTGATTTTCACATTTGCAAATAACACACAAGTGACATTTTAGGTGACAACCAAGACACAAAATGACCTATCAACTGGAATTATGGTTCTGAGCTAAGACTAAATTGAACAACAGTCAATTTTAACTTATATAGTACAATTGTTCCTCTAAGGTAGCAGTCCTCAATCTTTTTGGGGCCAGGAGCCAGTTTCATGGAAGACAACTTTTTCATGGACAGGGGAGTGGGAACAGGGGATGGTTTCAGTCTGAAACTGTTCCACTTCAGATAATCAGGCATTAGAGGTCTCATAAGAAGTGTGCAACCTAGATCCCAAGCATGTGCAGTTTACAATAGGGTTTGTGCTTCTGTGAGAATCTAACGCTGCTGCTGATCTGACAGGACGTGGAGCTCAGGCAGTTCACCTTGCCTGCCGTTCACCTCCTGCTGTGCGGCTCGTTTGCTAACAGGCCAAGGACTGGTATGGGTCCATGGACTGGAGGTTGGGGACGTCTGCTCTAAGATATAGGGAGGGTAGGAGGCTTAACAGTCTTTCCATTGAAAAGACTTGAAAGCTCCATTTTACTTAGCTTAAAATATGCCACTTATCTTGGCTTTCATTAATAGACAGAAAGCGTCCCGATTAAAGGAGGTGCTATTCCCAAGTAAGCCAGTGTGGAAATCAGGGGAGAACATACAGGAGGGCTCACTTCTCATCTCCCCAGGATTCAAGAAAGGAACTTACACATGTAGCCGTTTGTTGGCAATGATTTTTAATATTTTTATTCAGCATTTATTTATTAGGAATGGGAGAAATTGATTTTCTAAAATTGATTTTCTAGACTAAAAAATCTATATTTCTTCTTTATCTTTAAAATAGGGGATTTACTTCTGAAACTAAAAATCGTTATAATTTTGTTCAAGGTTTTCTTTTGTTTCTGTTTTTCTGACACTAAAACTAGATAGTATTCGTGTCAGAAACATGAGGAGGATAGAAGTAACTTACATGGATATTATTTTACAGCATTATTCAAAATATGTATGTTTCTTTGGATTTTTCATATCTGTAAAATATTTTGTATTTTTCTTCTCAGTTCTTTCTTGTCATTTCCTAAACCAAATATGTTCTTGGAAATCTTATTAAAGGGTTTTAGCTTTAAGTGGTCATTCATAATGTGATTTGCCATTTAATATTTGACTTCAGAATGCTGGCTCTGTAATGGCTGATTTTAGGTGACTGCCAGGTGGCTGATCTCAGAGACGCCTGTGGGCAGATTGGACCTTTCTAATCCTGTTGCAAAAATAGCCACTGGAGTTTTTGTTTTGTTTTGTTTTGACTCAAGTATAGTGTCTGGGACAAATTTACATACTACAGTTTTGTAAGGAGCCATGATAAAAACTCAGTTACCTGGGACCATATTCCATTTATTACGAAGATATTTAATGCCCAGTATAGATCAGTGCCCTAGCCAGCAGCAAACTGGTCCACACTGAGTTTGCTTCTAAATAAAAAGAAATCAAACTGCATTTTTGAGGATGCATTACCAAAACCTTTACTTTTATGACTTTAAACACGTAACTGTTTCCCTCCTCATTATTTATAAGTCAGAGTTAAATTGAAAGGGAAATAGGTGGATGATTTGGAAATTCAACTATAGGTACTCCACAGATGGCTTACATTATACTGAAGGGTATGTAAAATTCGGCAGCATCAACAAATATAGTTTCCTTACCCTCAAAATAAAAGGGAAAGTCTTAAATAGAAAGTGGGTTTTTAAAATTGTATTCAAAGGTATTTTCTAATTCTTTGAAAATGCTTTAAGTAGGGGTCCCCATTTTAGAACATATTTGACTTACAGTTTTACTTACATTACTGAGTAGTAGCACGTGCAGCTTTGTGAACTTCATGGTACTTTTGAATGAGGCAGTCAGAGACTGGGCAATCCTGTGTAACTAATCTTGTTGAGCCTCACAGGTGAGAATAAAGAACGTTCTTAAAAACAGCAACATAAATTTCAATAGACATCTCTTAAATGTTTGCAGTAGTTTGTTTTCTTATCACTTTGATCATCAAAGATCCCATCTCCTCCAGGTTGCTGATTCAGATTCAGAGATGTCGCCATACCTGAGTCTTCTTTTTTCACAGAAACATTACAGTGAAAGAAAATATTTAAACATTTCGTTTGAAAGATCCTGCCAACCTTGTTACCCCTGAGGGCTCCTAGTCTTAGAAGCACAAAGTTTTAGTGTTTCAAGGTTAGGGTGATACCTGCTGGGAAAAAGTATACATTTCTCAGCTTTGACTGTTGAATTAGACTTTTGCTTGTGTTCAGAGAAAGCAATTTGCTGAAAAGTCAGGCTCTGTTAAAAGTGAATTTGCTAAATTGCTTTAGCGTATCAAGAACCAGGCTTGGAGGGCTCAGACCACAGAGTTTTTATGCACGTAGCAAAGGTCTCCTGACCAACCATAGAATCTTTAATCTGTATGGAGAAGCTGTTCATTTATGGCAGCTAGGCTGTGAGATTTGATACTACAGGATATGCTAAAAATGTGATGTAGAGAGAAGAAAAGTCCCAAATCCACAACTTCTAACCCAAGCCTTTCAGGGGAAGAGGGAGATGAAGGTAGGAGAGACAAGAAACAAGTATTGTGTTAAATCTCTGTGTGGTTATCGACCTGGAGAGGGGAAATGTATCAGGCAGATTAAAAGGGACTTGGAGAAACTGAGGACTTGGACCTGTATTAATCTTTGGAGGTCTCAGAGGTCACCTGGCAAAAAGTCTCACACATTCTTCTGTGGGTGGCTGCACCATGATCAATTTAGTAAGCAAGAGAGATGTGGAAATTTGGCAAGCCAGAGAGAGCCTGGCATTGTGCTTCCCAGCCACCTTGAGTTATCAGGTGGCCTTATGGAAGCTCAAGATCACTATGTGCACGCAAAAAGGGTAAGGAGTCAGGCAGACAGCTGGCAGGAAGCGAACGGCCTGATGAGGCTGGCTACCAGGAGTGGGGCTGAGCTGCAGCATATATGTGCATGTTTATGTGTGTGCACGTGTGTGCATCTGTGTGTGTGAGATGAGATTCAGGTTTATGAGAAAATTCAGGTTTATGAGAAAATTCAGGTTTATGAGAAAGATTGGACTAGTCATAGAGGGATCAAGAAACTATATTAGAGAATGGTCTCTAATATTATGGAATAGTCATAGAGAGATCAAGAAACTATATTAGTCCATTCTCACGCTGCTAATAAAGACATACCCTGGACTGGGTAATTTATAAAGGAAAGAGGTTTAATTGCCTCACGGTTTTGCAGGGCTGGGGAGGCCTCAGGAAACTTACAATCATGGCAGAAAAGGAAGCAAACACATTCTCTTCCCATGGCGGCAGCAAGGAGAAGTGCTGAGGAAAAGGGGGAATAGCCCCTTATAAAACCATCAGCTGTCGTGAGAACTCACTCACTATCATGAGAACAGTACGGAGGTAACTCTCTCCACGATTCAATTAACTCCCACCGGGTCCCTCCCATGACGCATGGGGATTATGGGAACTATAAGATGAGATTTGGGTGGTGACACAGCCAAACAATATCATTAACCACATTTATTTATTTATTTAGTTTTGCACATCTGACTCTAGTTTAACAAACTTAGGACCCTAACATCAAGAAAAATAGAGCTGACAAAAAGTATATCTTATGCCTACTTTTGAGACTTGATTTGGGCATCATAATGAGATGAAAGGGGAGTGGGGTGCAAGAAAAGAGAGAGGGAGATATTTCAGCAGCAGGGGCTTTAACTGTGCAGTCTATGAGACTTTGATGTTTTGTGAATAAGCCTACAGCCTATAAACCTATATAACAGACCCCTGAATTTTTGTACTACATTTTTAGGTCTATGGATTTTGGGGAGAGGGAGGATATATCACTTGTAACAAATTTTAAGAAAAACACAGTTTTAAGAAAACTGTTTTAAGAAAAACACAGTTAAGAACCATTTTCCAAGCACACTGATTTCTTCACCCCAAACTACGTTCAGCTATTTCTGACTGGAGAAGTTTCTATTGTGTGACAGCTCTGGATTGGAACCAAGAAAAAAAAGGCCTGAATTATGGGAAGGAAGATCCATTCTTAGCTGTCACTAAGGTCTGAATGTTTGCTTCCCCACATATTCATGTATCAAAACCTAATCACCAATGTGAAGATATTAGGAGGCGGGGTATCTGGGAGGTGATTAAATCATAAGGGTAGAGCCCTCATGAATGAGATTAGTGCCATCATAAAGGAGGCTTTAGAGAGCTCCCTCACCCACTTCACCATGTCAGGACACAGTGAGAAGGAATCATTTATGAACCTCAAAGCAGTATCTCACCAGACACTGAATCTGCTAGCACCTTGATCTTGGACTTCCCAGCCTCCAGAACTCTGAGAAATAAATTTCTGTTGTTTATAAATCACCCAGCCTATGTTATTTTTTATAGTACCCAAACAGGACTATGAAAGCTGTTTTGTTGTGGTCTCTTGAGATCAAGTTTTTCTGGAATTATTCCAGATATCCCAGAAGCATATTAGGTGGAGGTAGAATGCTTAATTTCACCCTGTGCACACCAGCCAGTAACAAATCCAAACGGGATGTTTGGGGTTGAATTTATGATCCCAAGATGATCTCAAGAATGCATGGAAATGGATAATGACTAGGAATCCCTACTTTTAATTAGAACACTAGGACACTGTGGCCATTCTGAACTGTATGGTGAGTTGCTACTTATGAATGTTATGAAGACTTAAGCAAAGGTATAGATAGTATACATTTGAACGTTTTAACTCAAGACACCAGCGGTCTTGCTCTAGAAATAAGAAAAACACTGCAATGGGCAGTCGAGAGGCTCATGTTTATGTGCTGGATTCGAAGGAGCTCATCCATTTTCTTGAAGCTGTCGTGTTCCCTGCCAGTTTCCTATCTGTGTTCTCCAGGCTCTATCAGTCTGTGGACAGAGAAGGAAATGTGCCATCTAGCCCCACAACTTAATCTCCTATGTTGTAATATTAAATGAAATTTAGTCGAGATTTCTATTTGGGGTGGGATGATGTATGGAGTCATTATAATAGCTTCAAAATGTAAATGTAAAAACCTCCCCTTTTGTTCCAAAAGCACTGTTTCACAAGCAAAATTCTCCAAAGATCTGAAGGATATTTGCGAATTAGACTTTTGGGAGTTCTTCCAATTCCTCAGGCTTTGGTGTCACATGTTTTCAGACTGAAGAAAACACAAAACAAATGGTTTTCATTGTTTCGAAACTGCATCCTGATTCATAAATAGTTCTGTCCAATGTTTCCTTGAAAACATTTCTCCTGACCAAACATGTTGGAGAACTTTCAGTTGGGAGAAGAGAATTCCTGAGCTATGTCGTCATGAAATCTATCTATGCTGCCTCAGCCTTCTCCTGGTAATCAGAGCACAATCCCTGTGTTCCTGCCATGAACTCTGTTTTCCACGGCATCTGGAGCCTCTGGCCTTTAAATGCTTTATCTCTTCAATGTCATTCTCAGCAATCAGAATGCCATTGATATTAGAGCTCATGTGCTGATTAAATCAGCTGGCCATCAGTTCAGTTAAGGAAAAATAAAAAAATAAAAACAAACAACAAACTAGTGCCCCTCAGACGTCAGCCAGAAGTTGGCATAAAATAAAGTCCATCTTCTGTGCTGCCAGTTATGATAGAACTCCTTTATCCAAGTTTAGTTCCAGAACAAACTCAAGCCTCCCACCTTGAAACGGATGAGAGCCCCGGACACACACACTCAAAGGGCTCTGAAATTCTAGTCGGTGGTTCATCTCTGGCTCTCCCAAGGTGGACTGGTTTTGGGGATGTTGAGTGGGGTGGATGCTGATGCACATAACCACAACCAAAAATGGCCATAGTGGGCACACTTTGCCAAGAGGCATCCACATTTTAGTTAAAGGGAAGTAGAAAGAAAATGCAGCAATCAGGTTTGAATGTTTTTCTAAAACGCAGTCTGAGATTGCATTCCTCTCCTAGGACTGTTGCAACAAAGTATCACAAATTGGGTGGTTTAAGACAACAGAAATTGATTCCCTCACAGTTCTGCTGGCCAGAAATCCTAAATTAAGACAGGGTTGGATCCTTGTGAGAGCATTAAGGGAGAATCTGTTCCATTCCTCTGTCCCAGCTTCTCGTGGTTGTTGGCAATCCTTGGTGTTCCTATAAATGCATCACTTCAATCCCTGCCTCTGACTTCACATGGTGTTCTCTGTGTGTGTGTGTCAAAGTTCCCGCTACTTAGAAGGACATTAGTCATATTTGATTGAGTTCACCCCACACCAGTATGGCCGCATCTTAATTTGATTATACCTGCAAAGACGATTTCTAAATAAGGTCACATTCATAGTTTCTGGGTAGATAGGATTTTTAAAAAAATTATTATGGATATATAATAGCTGTGCATATTTATGGGGTACATATGATATTCTAATACAAACATACAATGTGTAATGATCAAGTCAGGGTAATTGGGATATGCATCACCTCAAATGTTTATCATTAATTTATGTTAGGAATAATACAATTCCACTTTTTAGCTATCTTGAAACACATAGTAAATTATTAACTATAGTCACCCTATTGTCCTACTGAACACTAAATCTTATTTTTTCTAACTGAATTTTGGTACCCATTAAAAAATCTATTTCCTGCTCTCTGCTACCATTCCTAGCATCTGGTAACCATCTTTCTACTCTCTATGTCCATGAGTTCATTTTTTTTAGCTCCCACATGAGTGAGAACATTCAATATTTGTCTTTCTGTGTCTGGCTTATTTCACTTATCATGATGTCCTCCAGTTCCATGTTGTAAATGACAGGATTTCATTCTTTTTATGGCTGAATAATATTCCATTGCGTATATGTACTACATTTTCTTTATCCATTCATCCCTTCATGGAGATACGTTCTTTGAGGGGACCCCATTCTATCCAGTACAGAGACCATTCTGTGTCTAGCGACTAGTTAGAGCCATTGTTAGAGTTCCTGTCATGAGCAGAATATAATGCTGCTCAGGAGTCTTTGCTGAAGCTTTGATCCCAGATATTTATAACTACCAACATTTTTTTGCAATGAATTCTGATAATGTCTACATTTTCCTAGGAGTTCAAATACTTGACAGAATAGTTTTTTTTATTTTATCTTCCCTATGGATTATAGTCACTTGTCAATTTCTGCCTCCAGCCTGAGCTTTGTAAAAACACAGGAATTAGATGAGAAGCTGCTTCTTCCTCTATTAAAGAGATCATGGCAACTATTTCTTCTGTCTCTTGCTTCTGATGAGTTACTTTTTTGCTAATGATGATACTGTCCTACTTCCAATGAGAGAAAGCCTTGGAGTTGCACCATAATATGCTCAAAAGTGAACTCCTGTGGTCTGTCCGCATTTTAATAATGGTTAGTCTTGGTCAGCATTCTCAAGCTGTTTTCCTCTGGATACTGTTGTGTTGTGACGTTGTCTTGTGATGCTGCATTTGATGTTCCGTGATAAAAAGATCATTGCTCAAACTTGCTTGGGAAATATTGGATTGTAAACACGTTCTAGAGACTCTCAGTGCACATTAGCATATCAGAGACTCTAAGAATGCAATAAAGAAATCCTAAATAAAGAAATCTAAAACGTATCTAGGTTGCTCTACCCAGTGTTTTCTTTAAAAAAAATCACTTTCAAAATGTTTTCTTCTAAGAAGTAAACAATTTAGAGAATACTATGCTAATACTTGGAGAAAAAAACAGATATTTGATATATATCTCACCTGAAAAAATTAGACAACTGATACGTGCTCTGTAGTTTTTATGTTTGCTTTGTGATTTTATCTTATCAAAGCTTCTTACCAGATGTCAGAGATATCATGACAGAAAGACATGTAAAAATATTTAGAAATTTTTTATTTTATTTACTTATCTATTTATTTTTTATAATTTCAACTTTTATTTTAGATTTGGGGGTACATGTACCTATTTGTTACATGGGTATATTGTGTGATGCTGAGGTTCAGGATATGAATAATTCCGTCACCCAGATAGTGAGTATACTGCACAACAGTTAGTTTTTCAATCCTTCCTCCTTCCTTTCTCCCACTTCTAGTAGTCCCCAGTGTCTATTGTTGCCATCTTTATGTCCATGAGTACACAATGTTTAGCTCCCTGGCATAAATGAGAACATGTGATATTTGATTTTCTGTTTCTGTGTTAATTCACTTAGCATAATGACTTCCAGCCGCATCCATGTTGCTGCAAAGGACATGATTTCATTCATTTTTATGGCTGTATAGTATTCAATGGTGTATATGTACCATATTTTCTTTATCCAGTTCATTATTGATTCCATGTCTTTACTATGGTAAATAGTGCTGAAATGAAGTGTGTCTTTTTGGTAGATGAATTTCTATTCCTTTGGGTGTTGATATGGTTTGGCTGTGTCCCCACCCAAATCTCATCTTGAGTTGTAGTTCCCATAATCCCCACGTGTAGTTGGAGGGACCTGGTGGGAGGTAATTGAATCATGGGGGCGGTTCCCCCATGCTATTATTGTAATAGTAAGTTCTCATGAGATCTGATGGTTTTATAAGGGGTTTCCCACTTTGCTGGGCTCTCATTCTTCTCCTTCCTGCTGCTATGTGAATAAGGATGTGTTTGCCTCCCCTTCCACCATCATTATAAGTTTCCTGAGGCCTCCCAAGCCCTGGGGAACTATGAGCCAATTAAATCTCTTTCCTTTATAATATACGCAGTCTTGGGCAGTTCTTTATATCAGCATGATAACGGACTAATACAGGCGTATACCCAGTAATGGTACTGAGGGATCAAATTGTAGCTCTGTTTTAAATTATTTGAGAAATCTTCAAACTGCTTTCTATAGTGGCTGAACTAATTTACATTCCCACCAACAGTGTATAAGCATTTCCTTTTCTCTGCAGCCTAACTAGCATCTGTTATTAAAAACATCCATATTTTTATTACAGCAGGAATAGACTTCAGCCCTTTTATTTTTTAATAGACTTTTGTTTGTTTGTTTGTTTTTGTTTTTGTTTTTTTTTTTTGAGATGGAGTCTCACTGTCACCCAGGCTGGAGTGCAGTGGCGCCCGGCCAATAGACTTTATTTTTTACAGGAGCATTATGTTTCCAGAAAACTTGAGCAGAAAGCACAGAGATTTTTCCATACACTTTCTGCCCCAAAATATACACAGTCCTGCCTGCTATCAAAATCCCCTCTAGAGTGATGCATTTGTTACATCCCATGAACCTACATTAACACATCATGATCACCTAGAGGCCATAGTTTACAACACCTTTGGTGCTGTACATTCTATAGGTTTGGACAAACGTATAATGACATGTTTTCACCATTATAGAATTATACATAATATTTTCACTGACCTAAAAATCCTCTGTGCTCTGCCTATTTAACCCTCCCTCCCCTCAACCCTTGACAACCACTGAACCTTTTACTGTCATTTTACTTTTGACTTTTCCACGATGTCATGTAGTTGAAATCAAATGGTATGTGGCCTTTTCAGATTGGCTTCTTTCTCTTAATAATTTTGCATTTAAGTTCCCTCCATGTCTCTTAGTGGCTATTAGCTCATTTTGTTTTATCATCAAATACTATTCTATTGTCTGGATGTAGATAGCTCCCAAGTTTTGGAAATTATGAATAAAGCTGCTGTAAACATTCATGTGCAGGTTTTTGTGTGGATATAAGTATTCAATTCATGTGGGTAAATACCAAGGCAATCAATTTGTGGATAACATATTAAGAGTAAGTTTAACTTTGTCAGAAACTGCCAAACTGTCTTTCAAAGCTGGTGTATCATTTTGTATTCCCACAAATACAAAATTGTCATTTTAATTGTCATTCTGTCATTTCAAGCTACCCTGTTTGTGGCATTTTGTTATGGCAGCCCATAAGAGAAGACTTCTTTTTTCCCAGTCTTGGATGCTAGAATTTGCTCCACGTCTTCACCACTATTTGGTGTTGTCAGTGCTCTAGATGTTGGCCACTCTCATGGGGATGTAGTAATATTTCATTATTGTTTTAATTTGCATTTCCTTAATGACATACAATGTAGAACATCCTTGCATATGTTTATTGTCCATCTGTAAATATTCTTTGGTGATGTGTCTGTTCAAGTATTGTGCCCAGTTTTTAATAAGGATTTTGTTTTCTTATTACTGAGCTTTAAGTGTTCTTTGTACATTTTAGATAACAGTGACTTTTTATGTAATTTGTAAATATTTTATATAATTATGTAAATATTTGCAAAATGTAAATTTTGCAAATGTTTTATCCTTTTCTGTAAATTATCTTTCCATTCTCTAGACAGTGTCTTTCACAGAACAGCAGTTTTTAACTTTAATACAGACCAGTTTACCAATTTTTTTCTTTCATGGATCATGCCTTGGTGTTGTATCCAGTAAGTCATCATCATGCCAAAGATCATCTAGGTTTTTTTTCTGTTATCTTTTAAGAGTTTTATAGTTTTGTGTTGTGTTCTAAATTTAGGTCTATGATCCATTTCGAGCTTGTGATGAGTGTAAGGTCTGTGTCTAGATTCTTTCTTTTTTTTTTTTTACATTTGGAAGTCAGGTTGTTTCAGTGCTGTTTATTGACAAAGATACCCTTTCTCCTTTCCTCCATTGTATTGTCATTGCTCTGTTGTCTAAGAGCAGTTGACTATATTAATAGGGGTCTATTTCTGGGCTCTTTATTCTGTTCCATAGATTTATATGTCCTTTCTTCTGCCAATACCACACTCTCTAATTATGGTAGCTTTATGTAAGTCTTGAAGACAGATAATGTCCGTCCTCCAACTTTGTTCTTCTCCTTCAATATTATACTGGCTATTTTCTATCTTCTGCCTCTCTATATAAACTTCAGAATCAGTTTATTGATATATACAAAATGACTTGCTAAGATTTTGATTGGAATTGTGTTGAATCTAGATGAAGTTGGGAAGATCTGCCATCTTGTCAACATTGAGTCTTCCTATTGATTAAATGGAATACCTCTTCATTTATTTCATTCTGCTTTGATTTCTTTAATCAGAGTTTTTAGTTTTCTATATACAGATCTTGTACATATTTTGTTAGTTATACCTAAGTATTTCATTTTTGAGGGGAGCTAATGAAAATTGTGCTGTAATTTTAATGTCAAAGTTCACTAGTTCATTGCTGATTTAAGGAAAGTCACTGATAATTGTATATTAATCTTGTATCTTGCAACATTGCTATAATTTATTATTAGTTCCGGGAGGTTTTTTTCCTAATCCCTTGGGATTTTCTGAATAGACCATCATGTCATCTATGAGCAAAGTTTTCTTTCTTTCTTTCCAATCTGTAAACTTTTATTTCCTTTTCCTTTTTATTGCATTAGCTAAGGCTTCCAGTATAATGTTGAAAAGCAAGGGTAAGAGGGGACATCCTTGCCTTTGTTCCTGATCTTAACAGGAAAGCTACTATTTTCTCACCAATAAGTAGTGTTAGCTGATTTATAGATATCATTAATCAAGTTGAGAAAGTTCCCTCTATTCCTCCTTTACTGAGAGTTTTATCATAAATAGGTATCAGATTTCATGAAATGCATTTTCTGCATCTATTGATATGATTATTTGATTTTTTTATTAGTCTTTTAATGTAATGGGTTATATTAATTGATTTTTGAATGTTGAAACAGACCCGCCTACCTGAAATGAATCCCACTTGCTTTCAATGTGTTATTCTTTTTATACGTTGTTGGATTTGATTTGCTGATATTTTGTTGAGTGTTTTATGAGAGATATTAGTCTTTTATTACAATATCATTGCCTGGTTTTAATACTAGGGTAATGCTGGTTTCATAGAATGAGTTAGGAAGTAGTCCTTCTGTTTCTGTCTTCTGAAAGAGATTGTAGAGAACTGGTACAACCTCTCCCTCAAATATTTTGTAGAATTCATCAATAAACACAGCTTGGCTGGTACTTTCTGTTTTAGAAGGTTATTCATTATTTATTCAATTTTTAAAATTGATATAGGACTATTCAGTATGTTTGTTTATTCCTGTGTGAATTTTGGCAGATTGTGCCTTTGAAGGAATTGGTTCATTTTCATCTAGGATATGAAATTTTTAGGTATGGAGTTGTTCATCCTATACATTTTGCTATCCTTTTAATGTTCATGGTATCTGTGGTAATGTTCCCTTTCTTATTTTTGATATTAGTAATTCATTTTTCTATTTTTTTTTACTTAATTACCCTGGCTAAAGATTTATCAATTTTATTGATCTTGTCAAATAATGAACCTTTGGTTTTATTGATTTTCTCTATCGATTTACGGTTTTTAATTTTATTGATTTCTGTTATAATTTTTATTATTTATTTTCTTCTGCTTACTTTGGATTTCATTTGCCCTTCATTTTCTAGTTTCCTAAGATAGAAGCTTAGATTATTAATTTTAAATCTTTCTCTTTTTTTATTATATGCATTCAGTGCTATACATTTCCCTCTAAGCATTGCTTTCATTGTCTCCCACATATTTTGGTAAGTTGTGTTTTCATTTTCATTTAGTTCAAAATATTTAAAAATTTCTCTTGAAATGTCTTTGACCCATATGCTATTTAAAAGTGTTTGTTTAATCACCAAATATTTTGCTTTTTTTTCAGTCATTTTCCTGTTATTGAATTCTAGTTTAATTTCACTGTATTTGGAGGGCAAATATTGAATTATTTACATTGTTTTAAATTTGTTAAGGTGTGTTTTATAAACCAGAATGTGGTCTATCTTGCTAAAGGTTCTGTACGAGCTTGAGAAGAAGGTATATTTTGCTATTGTTGGTTGATGTAGTCCACACATGTCCATTATATACAGGTGATTGATGCTGCTGCTTGGGTCAACTTTGTGCTTACTGATTTTCTGCCTACTGGATCTGTCCATTTGTGGTTTCTTTAAAGTCTTCAACTATAACGGTGGGTTCATCTCTTTCTCCTTACAGTTCTATCAGTTTTCACCTTATATATTTTGATGCTCTATTTTTACATGTATACACAACGATTATATGTCCTCTTGGAGAATCAACCCCCTTATCATTATGCAGTGCTTTTATCCCTGTCTTCTTGGGCTGCTATAAAAAATATCACAAACAGGGTAGCTTAAATGACAGGCATTTATTTTTTCCCAGTCTTGGATGCTAGGATTCTATGGCCAAGGTGGTGGCAAATTCAGTTTCTGATGAGGGCTATCTTCCTGGCTTTAGGAATAGATCAGGATTAGATTACAACACGAATCCTCTCAGATCAGGATCACAATTTTATTGCCTCATTTAACCTTAATTACTTTATTAAAGACCCTGATCTCCAAATACAGTCACATATAGAACTTCAATATATTATTTTTGGGAGAAAACATACGTTTATGCCATTTAATCTCTGACATCTTTTCTTGCTGTGAAGTGTGTTCGGCATGAAATTAATATAGCTATTCTCACTTTCTTTTGATTAGTGCTAACTTAATGTATCTTTTACATCTATTGCCAACTCTTTACTTTTAATTTCTATGTGTTTTTATAGTTAAAGTGGATTTCTTTTATACAATATAAAGTTGTGCTGCATTTTTTGATCTACTCTGACAATCTTTGTCTCTTAATTGGTGTGCTTAGACCACTGGTGTTTAAAGTGATTATTGATATAGTAGGTCTAATATCTACCATACTTGTTATTTTTTTGTTATTTGCCCTTATTCTTTGTTCCTCTTTGTTTTCCATTCTTTTATACTTTCTGTGGTTTTAATTGAGCATCGTACGTGATTCCATTTTCTTTCTTCCTTAGCCCACCAGTCATGCTTTTTTTAGTGGTTGCTCTAAAGTTTGCAATATATATTTACAATTAATCCAAATTTTCTTTCAAATAACCTTCTACTGCTTTACAGATAGTGCAAGTACTTTATAATAACAAAATAATTCTAATTCCTTCACCTCTGTCTTTTTAATTTCTGTCATTTATTTTCCTTATACATATAAGCTTATTGTATTAGTCAGCTTTCATGCTGCTGATAAAGACACACCTGAGACTGGGCAATTTACAAAAGAAAGAGGTTTAATGGACTCACAGTTCCATGTGGCTGAGGAGGCTTCACAATCATGGCACATGGCAAAAGGCACATCTTATGTGGCAGCAGACAAGAGAAGCGAATAAGAGCCAAGCAAAAGGGATTTACTCTTATAAAACCATCAGATCTCATGAGACTTATTCACTACCACAAGAACAGTATGGGGGAAACTGCCCCATGATTCAGTTATCTCCCACTGGGTCACTCCCACAACACAAGGGAATTATGGGAGCTACAATTCAAGATGATCTGGGTGGGAACACAGCCAAACCATATCATTCATATATATATATATTCATATATATATATTCATATATATTCATATATATATATTCATATATATTCATATATATATTCATATATATTCATATATATATATTCATATATATTCATATGTATTCATATATATTCATATATATTCATATGTATTCATATATATTCATATATATTCATATATATTCATATATATTCATATATATACACTCACATATATATTCATATATATACACTCACATATATATTCATATATATACACACATATATATTCATATATATACACTCACATATATATTCATACATATATTCACATATATGTTCATATATATACTCACATATATGTTCCTATATATGCTCATATACATCTGTTCCTATATATGCTCATATACATCTGTTCCTATATATGCTCATATATATCTGTTCCTATATATGCTCATATATATCTGTTCCTATATATGCTCATATATATCTGTTCCTATATATGCTCATATATCTGTTCCTATATATGCTCATATATCTGTTCCTATATATGCTCATATATATGTTCCTATATATACGTTCATATATATGTTCCTATATATACGTTCATATATATGTTCCTATATATACGTTCATATATATATGTTCATAGATACGTTCATATATATATGTTCATAGATACGTTCATATATATGTTCATAGATACGTTCATATATATGTTCATAGATACGTGTTCATGTATATATGTTCATAGATACGTGTTCATGTATATATGTTCATAGATACGTGTTCATGTATATATGTTCATAGATACGTGTTCATATATGTATTCATAGACACGTGTTCATATATGTATTGATAGATACGTGTTCAAATATGTATATTCATATCTATGTATTCATATATATGTATTCATATATGTATTCATATATATGTATTCATATATGTATTCATATATATAGTCATCTATATGTATTCATACATAGTCATCTATACGTATTCATACATATAATCATCTATATATTCATATATGGTCATATATATACATATAGTCATATATATACATATATATTCATATATATTCATATGTATATATGAATATATATATTCATATATATATTCATATGTATATATGAATATATATATTCATATATATATTCATATGTATATATGAATATATATATTCATATATATATTCATATGTATATATGAATATATATATTCATATATATATTCATATGTATATATGAATATATATATTCATATGTATATATTCATATATATTCATATGTATATATGAATGTATATATTCATATATACATTGATATATATTCATATATATTCATATGTAAATTCATATATATTCATATATACATTGATATATATTCATATATATTCATATGTAAATTCATATATATTCATATATATTTATTCATATATATTCATATATCTTTCATATATATTTATTCATATATATATTCATATATTTATTCATATGTATTCATATATATTTATTCATATATATATTCATATATATTCATATATATTTATTCATATATATTCATATATAAATTCATGTATATTCATATATATTTATTCATATATAAATTCATATATATATTCATATATAGATTCATATATAGATTCATATATATACATTCATATATATAGATTCATATATAGATTCATATATATAGATTCATATATAGATTCATATATATACATTCATATATAGATTCATATATATACATTCATATATAGATTCATATATATACATTCATATATAGATTCATATATATACATTCATATATAGATTCATATATATACATTCATATATACATTCATATATATACATTCATATATACATTCATATATATACATTCATATATACATTCATATATACATTCATATATACATTCATGTATATACATTCATATATACATTCATATACACATTCATATATATACATTCATATATATACATTCATATATACATTCATATATACATTCATATATACATTCATATATATATTCATATATACACATTCATATATATTCATATATACACATTCATATATATATTCATACATACATTCATATATATATTCATATATGTAGTCATATATATATTCATATATGTAGTCATATATAGTCATATATGTGGTCACGTATATATAGTCATATATGTGGTCACGTATATATAGTCATATATGTGGTCACGTATATATAGTCATATATGTGGTCACGTATATATAGTCATATATGTGGTCAGGTATATATAGTCATATACAATCATATATATACATATATTCATATATATATTCATATAGTCATATATATTCATATATATATTCATATAGTCATATATATAGTCATATATATATTCATATAGTCATATATATAGTCATATATATATTCATATAGTCATATATATAGTCATATATATATTCATATATATATTCATATATATTCATATATATTCATATATATATTCATATATATTCATATATATTCATATATATATTCGTATATATATTCATATATGTGTTCGTATATATATTCATATATATACGTATATATATTCATATATGTGTTCGTATATATATTCATATATATATTCATATATATTCATATATATATTCATATATATATTCATATATATTCATATATTCATATGTATATGTGAATATGTATATTCATATATATTCATATGTATATGTGAATATGTATATTCATATATATTCATATGTATATATGAATATGTATATTCATATATATTCATATGTATATATGAATATATGTATTCATATAGATATTCATATATATTCAGCTATATGTTCATCTATATATTCATATATATATTCATCTATATTCATATATATTCACCTATATTCATATATATATTCATCTATATTCATATATATCCATATATATATTCATATATATCCATATATATCCATATATATTCATATATATTCATATATTCATATATATTCATATATATTCATACATATTCATATATATTCATAGATATATTCACATATATATTCATATATATTCATAGATACATTCATATATATTCATAGATATTCACATATATATTCATATATATATTCACATAGATATATTCGTATATATATTCGTAGATATATTCCTATATATATTCACATAGATATATTCCTCTATATATTCACATAGACATTCCTCTATATATTCCTATAGATATTCCTCTATATATTCCTATAGATATTCTTATATATATTCCTGTAGATATTCCTATATATTCCCATAGATATTCCTATATATATATTCCCATAGATATTCCTATATATATATTCCCATAGATATTCCTATATATTCATATATATATTCCTATATATTCATATAGATATTCCCATATATATTCATATAGATATTCTTATAGATATTCATATAGATATATTCATATATACATTTATATATAGTCATATATATATTCATATATATATTCATAGATATACATATATTCATAGATATTCATATATATAGTCATATATATATTCATATATACTCATATATTCATATATATAGTCATATATATTCATATATAGTCATATATATATTCATATATATAGTCATATATATAGTCATATATATAGTCGTATATATATAGTCATATATATAGTCGTATATATATAGTCATATATATAGTCGTATATATATATTCATATATAGTCGTAGATATATATTCATATATATATTCACATATATTCATATATATATTCACATATATTCATATATATATTCACATATATATTCATATATATATTCATATATATATTCATATATATTCATATATATATTCATATATATTCATATATATTCATATATATATTCATATATATTCATATATATTCATATATGTATTCCTATATATATTCATATATATATTCCTATATATATTCATATATATATTCCTATATATATTCATATATATATTCCTATATATATTCATATATATATTCCTATATATATTCATATATATATTCCTATATATATTCATATATATATTCCTATATATATTCATATATATATTCCTATATATATTCATATATATATTCCTATATATATTCATATATATATTCCTATATATATTCATATATATATTCCTATATATTCCTATGTATATATTCCTATATATATTCATATATATATTCCTATATATATTCCTATGTATATTCCTATATATATTCCTATATATACATTCCTATATATATTCCTATATATATTCCTATCTATATTTTCCTATCTATATTTTCCTATCTATATATTCCTATCTATATATTCCTATCTATATATTCCTATGTATATATTCCTATCTATATATGCCTATGTATATTCCTATATATATTCCTATTTATATATTCCTATATATATTCCTACATATATATTCCTATATATATTCCTACATATATATTCCTATGTATATTCCTATATATATTCCTGCATATATTCCTATATATATTCCTACATATATAATCCTATATATATATTCCTATGTATATATTCCTATATATTTTCCTATATATTCCTATCTATATATTCCTATCTATATATTCCTATCTGTATATTCCTATCTATATATTTCTATCTATATTCCTATCTGTGTATTCCTCTGTATATATTCCTATCTGTATATTCCTCTGTATATATTCCTATCTGTGTAGTCCTATGTATATATTCCTATCTGTGTAGTCCTATGTATATATTCCTGTCTGTGTAGTCCTATGTATATATTCCTGTCTGTGTAGTCCTATGTATATATTCCTGTCTGTGTAGTCCTATGTATATATTCCTGTCTGTGTAGTCCTATGTATGTATTCCTATATATAGTGCTATGTATATATTCATATATTTATATTCAAATATATTCATATATTTATATTCAAATATATATTCATATATTTATATTCAAAGAGATTCATATATTTATATTCAAAGAGATATTCATATGTTTATATTCAAAGAGATTTTCATATATTTATATTCAAAGAGATATTCATATATTTATATTCAAAGAGATATTCATATATTTATATTCAAAGAGATATTCATATATTTATATTCATATAGATATTCATATATTTATATTCATATAGGTATTCATATATATTCACATAGATATTCATATATATTCACATAGATATTCATATAGATATTCATATAGATATTCATATATAGATATTCACATAGATATTCATATATATTCACATAGATATTCATATATATTCACATAGATATTCAGAAATATATTCGTATAGATATTCATATATATTCGTATAGATATTCATATAGATATTCATATATAGATATTCATATAGATATTCATATATAGATATTCATATAGATATTCATATATATTCATATTTATTCATATATTCGTATATATTCATATATATTCATATATTCGTATATATTCATATATATTCATATATTCGTATATATTCATATATATTCATATATTCGTATATATTCATATATATTCATATATTCGTATATATTCATATATTCATAGATATATTCATATATATGAATACATTGCTGTTAGTTTTTGAACAAATTGTATCTACTAGATCAATTAAGGTTTTAAAAAGTGTTTATTTTACATTAACGAGTGTTTATTTTACATTCACTTATGACTTCTCTGATACTCTGATACTCTTCCTTTCTTTATGTAGATCTGAGTTTCTGACATACAATTTTTTGATTAACATTTCTGCAAGGCACATTTCTGCAAGGCTACAAATTCCTTCAATGTTTGTCTAAGAAAATCTTTATTTCTCCTTTGCTTTTGAAGGATAATTCTGCCAGGTACAGAATTTTAGTTTACGTTTATTTTTCTTTCTCAAAATCTTAAATATTTGACTCCACTCTCTTTTTGGTTGTATAGTTTTTGAGACGTCAGATGTAATTCTTAACTTTGCTCCTCCATATGTAAGGTGTTTTTTCCCTCTGACTTTTTTCAAGATTTTTTTTGCCTTTGATTTTCTGCAGTTTGAATATGATATGTTCAGATGTGTGTGTGCGTGTGTGTGTGTGTTTTACATTTATCCTGCCTCATATTCTCTGAACTTCCTGAATCTGTGTTTTGGTGTCTGACATTGATTTGGGGAAATTCTCAGTCATTATTGTGTCACACATTTTTTCTGTTTCTTTCTTTCGTCTCCTTCTTATCTTCCCATTATTATGAATATGTTAATATTTTTGTAGTTGTCTCATAGATCTAGGATATTCTGCTCCATTTTTCCAGTTTTTTTTCTTTGATTGTTTGATTTGGAACTTTCTGTTGACATATTAATCATAGTTGTGTTAAATTCCCAGTCTGATAATTCCAACATCCCTGTCATGTCTAAGACTAGTTCTGATGCTTTCTCTTTCTCTTAAAATTATGTTTTTGGCTTTTTAGTATGCTTTGATAGTTTATCTTGACAGTGATACATGAAGTACTGGGTAAAAGGAACTGCTGTAAATAGGCCCTTAGTAATGTGGTGGTAAGGCATTGAGGAGGGGAAGAGTGTACCACACCTCTGATTATGTTTTAGTCTTTTAGCGAGCCTGTGCCTCTAGACTGTGAACTTCACAAATATTTCCAAGTGATGTTCCCTCTCAATCCCTGCTTAGGTGGGACAGAATGACTAGGGTGGGTTGAAGTTGGGTATTTTTCACTCCCTGTGTGGAAGGCTACAGCGGGCTAGAGTTGGATATCATCCTTTCCCCCAGGTCAGTTGTATTCTAATAATGCCCCAGGAAGTTAGTCTCAGGTTAGCTAGTTTCTGTGGAGGGCAGACCTTATTAAGAAGAAAAAGTGCTCTGGCATACCTTAAAATGATTACTTTTACCCTCCTTTTCTGGAGGCATGAGGGGATTTTTCTTTAATATTTACTATGAAAACCTGCTAAAACTCCTGGAGATGAAGCTCACAAAAATGTGGAGCTGGACCTATGACTGAGTCTCCCTGGAGTTTTAATCTTTCAGACTTGCCACACTGCGTCTCTAGAAATTCATTTCTCATTTACAGTTCGTTTTCCTACCCATGCATCTGTTCTCTCGGGGGTTTCTGCTTGTGGGTTTCTGCTCCTGTAAGTTATGACTCTTTGTATTTGCCTTTCTGTCTTTCCAATTGTGGGATCAGCAGTTTGCTCGCTGACCTTACTTCTCCAACAGATCTAAGAATACTTGTTGACTTTTCAGCTTGTTCAGTTTCTACTTGTTAGGACTTGGGATAAAGTGATTACTTTCCAGCTTCTTATGTACCTGACTTGAAATGAGTATTCATTGACATCATTTCTTTGTGATCAGTTCTTTTCTGTGCCAAATACGAGCCTCAGGCATCAAGGAATGCATCTATTAAAATGAAAATCTTAGGTTAAATAGGACTTTACAATTTTATAATGTGTTTTCTGTGTTTTGTGTCATAGTGACCTGGCCCATTTAGGTGCAAAGGAAAATTTTGTTCTCATTTTATGTATGAGAATAATGAGATCAGAGATCCTGAGTGACATATTTGCACAACAAATATGTAACTCAAACCTGGATTTTCTGACTCCAAACGACATCTGTTCCTAAACCTCAAATAGTACCATTTGCTAAATAAAATAACTTAGCATAGAGAGGAAGACAGTTTAGTATAGTGGGAAAGAGGATGGGCTTGCAAGTCAGGTAAATCTGGGCTTGAATCACAGATGTGTTGTTAGTTTTGTGACTTGGAAATATTTTTTAACATTCCTGAGTCTCAGTTTACTAGTTGCAAAATGGGGCTAATACGACCTACCTTGCTGAGATATTATGAAGATTCAACAAAATGATGTACTCAAACAACTTACCACAAAATCTGGTAGTAATCTACTCAAAACATTAGTAGTTGATGTGTGATCATCAGTAAGATAAAGAGAATCACCACCAGGTGGGGCAGATTTCAGTGCAAGGTCAAAAGAGTCAGATCAGTCCAGAGCTTCAGCCCACAGAGAATGGCATCTAGAATTCTAGGTGCAATTCAGCTAACACATAATAGTTTACATATCTATCTTGAATTCTTGCATTCATTCAATAAATATTTATTGAGCTGGATACTGCTTTAGGTGCTTAGGATGCATCAGTGAATAACACAGACTTAGATCCCTGCCCTGGGAGGGTCTCAGAGTTAGCAGAGAATGATAGACAATAGAGAATCACCTAATGAATAAGAAAATTACTTTGTTTGTTAGAAGGTAATAAGTGCTACAAATAATAGAAAAGTGGAGCAGAGCAGGGAAAACAAGAGTACAGTGGGAGGCACAGCCTGTAACTTAAATGATGTGGTCAGGGTCAGCCTCATTTCAAAGATAATATCTAAACATATGCTTGGAGGAGGTGAAGGACTATAAAGGAAGAGCTTGGAGGAAGAGCACTGGGTCACAGGATGCAGTCGGGACAGCACTAAGGCAGGAGGATGCTTTGGGGGTTTACTCAGAATTAGATGGGGAGGAGCCATGGCAAGGTTTTGAACAGAGGAGTGACTTGATCTGATTTACATTTTAAGATAAATACTCTGGCTCCTCTTTAGAGAATTAAAGGGTGGAAGCAGGGTAACATTTAAGAAGTTATTGCATTGATCCAAGTATAGGGTGATACTAGGTAGTACTTGAGGGGTAGAATAGGAGAGAGAAGAGAGTGGCTAGATTCTATATAGATTGAATGTAAAACCAGTAGGATTTCTTTAAAGAGTTGAAAAGATTGGAAGTGTTGGTGAGAGAAAACGGGACTCAAGAATGATTCCAAATATTTTAGCCTGAGCTAAAGAATGGACTGGACCTTAAGACTGAGCTAAGGAGGGAGTTGCCACGGCTGCGATGTGATTCCATGTTACTGATTATTATGGCTCTAGCAAGACGTCAACATGTTTGTTGAACTGCAGACTTGACTATGGCCCCCAAATGAGCTAGTTTCGAATTACAGAAGATTCAGTGCAGAATTGGGAAGTTGGAGGGGAAAAAATCTTGATGTCACTATTCTTCTTCTTTTTTTTTTTTTTTTTAGGGTAAACAAACTTTATCCCACGTAAATGGCAATGCAGATATAATAAGCAAATGATATAATAAGCAAGTTGCAATGGGACGGGGAGAAGGGAAAAGAGATATATACATATATATACACTCATCAGACTATTGAGAATTCACCACCACACTGGGAAGCAACAGCCTGGGCTCCAGAGTTGGCCACTTGTCTGTGCACAGATGAGGAGAGATCTCATGAAGCTTTGGCGCAGTCTTGAACCTTAGCTCTTTTTTTTTTTCAAGTTTTATTAACATTTATTTTTCCATTGGGAAATTTACTGATGCTGACAGTATTGGAGCCACTTGATAGGGATATACAATTTTGTTTAGCTTCAGATTCAAAGACCAAACCACTAAACTTTCTTTCCAGTATCATTGTTTCTAGGAAGCTCAGATAAAGTTTCCTGAATACAAACTGGATCATGCTTCTCACTTGAGAACATTCAATAGGTTTTTCAGCTTAGAATAAAAATTACATTCTACACTGTAATTTGTCCCTCTCTTCCTCTCCAGCCACAAGTCCAATTTCACCCACTATTTCAGTCACTATGAACAATTAATGTTTTCCTGGGCCAGTATATCTGTCCATATCATAACTGCATATACATATATTTTTAATATATATATATTTTTATTATACTTTAAGTTCTAGGGTACATGTGCACAACGTGCAGGTTTGTTACATATCTATAAATGTGCCATGTTGGTGTGCTGCACCCATTAACTCGTCATTTACATTAGGTATATCTCCTAATGCTATCCCTCCCCCCTCCCCCCACCCCACAACAGGCCCCGGTGTGTGATGTTCCCCTTCCTGTGTCCAAGTGTTCTCATTGTTCAATTCCCAGCTATGAGTGAGAACATGCGGTGTTTGGTTGTTTGTCCTTGTGACAGTTTGCTGAGAATGATGGTTTCCAGCTTCATCCATATCCCTACAAAGGACATGAACTCATCCTTTTTTATGGCTGCATAGTATTCCATGATGTATATGTGCCACATTTTCTTAATCCAGTCTATCATTGTTAGACATTTGGGTTGGTTCCAGGTCTTTGCTATTGTGAATAGTGCTGTGATAAACATACATGTGCATGTGTCTTTATAGCAGCATGGTTTATAATCCTTTGGGTACATACCCAGTAATGGGATGGCTAGGTCAAATGGTATTTCTAGTTCTAGATCCTTGAGGAATCGCCACACTGTCTTCCACAATGGTTGAACTAGTTTACAGTCCCACCAACAGTGAAAAGTGTTCCTATTTCTCCACATCCTCTCCGGCACCTGTTGTTTCCTGACTTTTTAATTATGGCCATTCTAACTGGTGTGAAATGGTATCTCATTGTGGTTTTGATTTGCATTTCTCTGATGGCCAGTGATGATGAGCATTTTTTCATGTGTCTGTTGGCTGCATAAATGTCTTCTTTTGAGAAGTGTCTGTTCATATCCTTTGCCCACCTGTTGATGGGGTTGTTTGTTTTTTTCTTGTAAATTTGTTTCAGTTCTTTGTAGATTTTGGATATTAGCCCTTTGTCAGATGAGTAGATTGCAAAAATTTTCTCCCATTCTGTAGGTTGCCTGTTCACTCTGATGGTAGTTTCTTTTGCTGTGCAGAAGCTCTTTAGTTTATTTAGATCCCATTTGTCAATTTTGGCTTTTGTTGCCATTGCTTTTGGTGTTTTAGACATGAAGTCCTTGCCCATGCCTATGTCCTGAATGGCAATGCCTAGGTTTTCCTCTAGGGTTTTTATGGTTTTAGGTCTAACATTTAAGTCTTTAATCCATCTTGAATTAATCTTTGTATAAGGTGTAAGGAAGGGATCCAGTTTCAGCTTTCTACCTATGGCTAGCCAGTTTTCCCAGCACCATTTGTTAAATAGGGAATCCTTTCCCCATTTCTTGTTTTTCTCAGGATTGTCAAAGATCAGATAGTTGTAGATGTGTGGTATTATTTCTGAGGGCTCTGTTCTGTTCCATTGGTCTGTATCTCTGTTTTGCTACCAGTACCATGTTGTTTTGGTTACTGCAGCCTTGTAGTATAGTTTGAAGTCAGGTAGCATGATGCCTCCAGCTTTGTTCTTTTGGCTTAGGATTGACTTGGCGATGCGGGCTCTTTTTTGGTTCCATATGAACTTTAAAGTAGCTTTTTCCAATTCTGTGAAGAAAGTCATTGGTAGCTTGATGGGGATGGCATTGAATCTATAAATTACCTTGGGCAGTATGGCCATTTTCATGATATTGATTCTTCCTACCCATGAGCATGGAATGTTCTTCCATTTGTTTGTGTCCTCTTTTATTTCATTGAGCAGTGGTTTGTAATTCTCCTTGAAGAGGTCCTTCCCATCCCTTGTAAGTTGGATTCCTAGGTATTTTATTGTCTTTGAAGCAATTGTGAACGAGAGTTCATGCATGATTTGGTTCTCTGTCAGGATACAAAATCAATGTGCAAAAATCACAAGCATTCTTATACACCAATAACAGATGTCACTATTCTTACTATGAGCAGTCTGATGTCATTGTGCCATCATTTGTCACCAGCTGCCTGGGATTCAGTAGTGTCTATCACAGCAGTCTCTCAGAGGCAATTCTTGGGCATGAGATTATCATTTAGGAGGAAACTGAAATTGTAGTAAGCTTCAATTGAATACCTAGCACTAAAACTCTAGGAGCTCTCTGCATGTTGTAGCTAATAGAAAAGCAAAGGTCTGAGAAACGGTAATATAGTTCTGGAATTTACAGTGCCATATTATGATTGTAAGAAGTAAAGGTATATTTATTTCTCTGTGGGTAAGAAAATAGTACTTTAGGAGTGAGTATAATTAAGGAAATGTTTTAGGTAGGGACAAAGTAATTTAATTTCCATAAACTATTAAGGCAATTCCAGTGTTATTTTTCCCTAAGCCACCAAGAAAATGAAAATGTATTTTACCAGCAGTGTTTTTTGTTTTTTTGGTTTTTCTTTAACCAGAAGTTTGGTACATTATGGTCTTCAGCATTTTGTTTCTGTTTAAGATGTACTTTCAATTAGTTTTCTCCCTTAAACTATAAAAGTTCCCTCTAACAACTTGTGGGGAGTTTTCCTGCATTTTCTGCATAGTTTGCCAATTCCCTGGTAAGTTTTTTAATACCTTTAGACACCAAATAGTCTCTTGCCTAAGAGGATATATACAAAAATGCTCTTTAGGCTAACAAGAGGATATTATTAAATCATTAAGAATATTAAGAAACATTCAGGAGTTATGATTTATTCATTCAGCACACACATTGATCACTTCCTATAAAATAGGTACTATGCTTGGCCTTAAGTATATCACCCATCGGCTAATGGAACACAAGCATACAAAATGAAACTTTAGTAGATACAGTTTGACAAATCCAATTATAAAAGAATAGAACAATGGTAACACAGATGAAGGCATGATTAAGTATTTTTGGAAGGATGGGAAGTGTGGCTGAGTTAGGTCTTCAGTGAAGAATAAGGGCTTTCAATATGTATACGCATGGTAGAGCACATGGAATAAGCACCTGCCCAGACAGACCAGCATAGGATGCATAAACTCACTGAAGAGTGGAAAAGGCAGTAAGTAATTGAAGGAGCATCAGAAAAGTTCCTGAAAACATGAAGAGTGTGATGGGTTGATTTGTGTCGTAAGTTTAAGTCCTAACCCCCAGTTCCTCAGAATGTGACCTTATTTGGAAAACTGAAGAAGAAGATGTTGAAAGTGAAGATAATCTCACTTAAGCATATCAGCCAGGAAATCCAGTCAGAGAACTGGGTTTTTGATATCAGTGAAATCCAAACAGAAATTGAAAAATTACCTGTGGTCGATCATAGTGTTCTCATCATTGGCCAGAGAAGGAATTTCCAGGTACATTTGGCTCAGATAGTTTGTGCAAACAGGTGAAAATGGTTGTTACCAAATTATATGAGTATAATAAAATAGCTAGTTTAAGAACACACCTGTGTCCAGAACACACTATGAGGATGAACAGACTTTCTCCTGGGACTGCAGAGATGATGGGGAACAGCATCTGGTAGGTGTTTTCTCCATTACATAGGGGTTTTTAATGTGAGGGGTGTCATGGTGTTTGTGTCACACTGGCATGCAGACATTTGGCTAGGGCTATATTGCATATTACTGGCACATATAAACTATGCTAGTAGTATATCAGTGGAGAAATTCACCAGGGAAGCCATCTAAGCCTTTGGTAAAGAACAAAAAAAAAATAAGAAAAGACAACAATTTGAAAGTGTATTTCTTGTGATGGTTACTGAAGAACCAAGCTATGCTTGAAGCTTTGCTAAGGTAGTAGGGCACTTGGAGAAGGAACAGAAAACAGCGGAATGACCCAGGTGTATGGCAGGTATCTGCTGTGTGGTCACCACAAACCTGGTGCATGCTTTTTATCCCCTCTCTAGCCATCTTTTCAATTCCATGACTTTGTGAAGAGAAGAAAAAACCCCTCAATTTGAAAACAGAAAATCCCTCTTATTTTCTAATATGAGGATATTTTACTTAACATCAATGCTTTTGTTTCTTTTATTGCGTTTTTATTTACCTCTAGATGTTAAACAATAAAATTACCTTCTAGATATGACAGTAATTTACTATTCAATTTCACATAGGATTGTAAACAGTTGTTAAAATTATGAATTGAGGGGAGGAGCCAAGATGGCCGAATAGGAACAGCCCCGGTCTACAGCTCCCAGCGCGAGCGACGCAGAAGACGGGTGATTTCTGCATTTCCATCTGAGGTACCGTGTTCATCTCACTAGGGAGTGCCAGACAGTGGGCACAGGTCAGTGGGTGAGCACACCGTGCGCCAGCCGAAGCAGGGGCGAGGCATTGCCTCACTCGGGAAGCGCAAGGGGTCAGGGAGTTCCCCTTCCAGAGGTGACAGATGGCACCTGGAAAATTGGGCCACTCCCACCTGAATACTGTGCTTTTCCGACGGGCTTAGGAAACGGTGCCCCAGGAGAGTATAGCCCGCACCTGGCTCAGAGGGTCCTACGCCCACGGAGTCTCGCTGATTGCTAGCACAGCAGTCTGAGATCAAGCAGCAAGTCGGCAGCGAGGCTGGGGGAGGGGCGCCCGCCATTGCCCAGGCTCGCTTAGGTAAACAAAGCAGCCTGGAAGCTTGAACTGGGTGGAGCCCACCACAGCTCAAGGAGGCCTGCCTGCCTCTGTAGGCTCCACCTCTGGGGGCAGGGCACAGACAAACAAAAAGACAGCAGTAACCTCTGCAGACTTAAATGTCCCTGTCTGACAGCTGTGAGGAGAGCAGTGGTTCTCCCAGCACGCAGCTGGAGATCTGAGAACGGGCTGACTGCCTCCTCAAGTGGGTCCCTGACCCCTGACCCCCGAGCAGCCTAACCGGGAGGCACCCCCCAGCAGGGGCAGACTGACACCTCACACGGCCGGCCAGGTACTCCAACAGACCTGCAGCTGAGGGTTCTGTCTGTTAGAAGGAAAACTAACAGAAAGGACATCCACACCAAAAACCCATCTGTACATCACCATCATCAAAGACCAAAAGTAGATAAAACCACAAAGATGGGGAAAAAACAGAGCAGAAAAACTGGAAACTCTAAAAACCAGAGTACCTCTCCTCCTCCAAAGGAACGCAGTTCCTCACCAGCAATGGAACAAAGCTGGACGGAGAATGACTTTGACGAGCTGAGAGAAGAAGGCTTCAGACGATCAAATTACTCCGAGCTACGGGAGGATATTCAATCCAAAGGCAAAGAAGTTGAAAACTTTGAAAAAAATTTAGAAGAATGTATAACTAGAATAACCAATACAGAGAAGTGCTTAAAGGAGCTGATGGAGCTGAAAACCAAGGCTCGAGAACTACGTGAAGAATGCAGAAGCCTCAGGAGCCGATGCGATCAAATGGAAGAAAGGGTATCAGCCCTGGAAGATGAAATGAATGAAATGAAGCGAGAAGGGAAGTTTAGAGAAAAAAGAATAAGAAGAAACGAGCAAAGCCTCCAAGAAATGTGGGACTATGTGAAAAGACCAAATCTACGTCTGATTGGTGTACCTGAAAGTGATGGGGAGAATGGAAACAAGTTGGAAAACACTCTGCAGGATATTATCCAGGAGAACTTCCCCAATCTAGCAAGGCAGGCCAACATTCAGATTCAGGAAATACAGAGAACGCCACAAAGATACTCTTCGAGAAGAGCAACTCCAAGACACATAATTGTCAGATTCACCAAAGTTGAAATGAAGGAAAAAATGTTAAGGGCAGCCAGAGAGAAAGGACAGGTTACCATCAAAGGGAAGCCCATCAGACTAACAGCGGATCTCTCGGCAGAAACCCTACAAGCCAGAAGAGAGTGGGGGCCAATATTCAACATTCTTAAAGAAAAGAATTTTCAACCCAGAATTTCATATCCTGCCAAACTAAGCTTCATAAGTGAAGGAGAAATAAAATACTTTACAGACAAGCAAATGCTGAGAGATTTGTCACCACCAGGCCTGCCCTAAAAGAGCTCTTGAAGGAAGCGCTAAACATGGAAAGGCACAACCGGTACCAGCCACTGCAAAATCATGCCAAAATGTAAAGACCATTGAGACTAGGAAGAGACTGCATCAACTAACGAGCAAAACATCGAGCTAACATCATAATGACAGGATCAAATTCACACATAACAATATTAACTTTAAATGTAAATGGACTAAATGCTCCAATTAAAAGACACAGACTGGCAAATTGGATAAAGACTCAAGACCCATCAGTGTGCTGTATTCAGGAAACCCATCTCACGTGCAGAGACACACATAGGCTCAAAATAAAAGGATGGAGGAAGATCTACCAAGCAAATGGAAAACAAAAAAAGGCAGGGGTTGCAATCCTAGTCTCTGATAAAACAGACTTTAAACCAACAAAGATCAAAAGAGACAAAGAAGGCCATTACATAATGGTAAAGGGATTAATTCAACAAGAAGAGCTAACTATCCTAAATATATATGCACCCAATACAGGAGCACCCAGATTCATAAAGCAAGTCCTGAGTGACCTACAAAGAGACTTAGACTCCCACACATTAATAATGGGAGACTTTAACACCCCACTGTCAACATTAGACAGATCAATGAGACAGAAAGTCAACAAGGATACCCAGGAATTGAACTCAGCTCTGCACCAAGCAGACCTAATAGATATCTACAGAACTCTCCACCCCAAATCAACAGAATATACATTTTTTTCAGCATCACACCACACCTATTCCAAAATTGACCATATCCTTGGAAGTAAAGCTCTCCTCAATAAATGTAAAAGAACAGAAATTGTAACAAACTGTCTCTCAGATCACAGTGCAATCAAGCTAGAACTCAGGATTAAGAATCTCACTCAAAACCGCTCAACTACGTGGAAACTGAACAACCTGCTCCTGAATGACTACTGGGTACATAACGAAATGAAGGCAGAAATAAAGATGTTCTTTGAAACCAACGAGAACCAAGACACAACATACCAGAATCTCTGGGATGCATTCAAAGCAGTGTGTAGAGGGAAATTTATAGCACTAAATGCCCACAAGAGAAAGCAGGAAAGATCCAAAATTGACACCCTAACATCACAATTAAAAGAACTAGAAAAGCAAGAGCAAACACATTCAAAAGCTAGCAGAAGGCAAGAAATAACTAAAATCAGAGCAGAACTGAAGGAAATAGAGACACAAAAAACCCTTCAAAAAATCAATGAATCCAGGAGCTGGTTTTTTGAAAGGATCAACAAAATTGATAGGCCGCTAGCAAGATTAATAAAGAAAAAAAGAGAGAAGAATCAAATAGATGCAATAAAAAATGATAAAGGGGATATCACCACCGATCCCACAGAAATACAAACTACCATCAGAGAATATTACAAACACCTCTATGCAAATAAACTAGAAAATCTAGAAGAAATGGATAAATTCCTCAACACATACACCCTCCCAAGACTAAACAAGGAAGAAGTTGAATCTCTGAATAGACCAATAACAGGAGCTGAAATTGTGGCAATAATCAATAGCTTACCAACCAAAAAAAGTCCAGGACCAGATGGGTTCACAGCCGAATTCTACCAGAGGTACAAGGAGGAGCTGGTACCATTCCTTCTGAAACTATTCCAATCAATAGAAAAAGAGGGAATCCTCCCTAACTCATTTTATGAGGCCAGCATCATCCTGATACCAAAGCCTGGCAGAGACACAACAAAAAAAGAGAATTTTAGACCAATATCCTTGATGAACATTGATGCAAAAATCCTCAATAAAATACTGGCAAACCGAATCCAGCAGCACATCAAAAAGCTTATCCACCATGATCAAGTGGGCTTCATCCCTGGGATGCAAGGCTGGTTCAATATACGCAAATCAATAAATGTAATCCAGCATATAAACAGAACGAAAGACAAAAACCACATGATTATCTCAATAGATGCAGAAAAGGCCTTTGACAAAATTCAACAACTCTTCATGCTAAAAACTCTCAATAAATTAGGAATTGATGGGACGTATCTCAAAATAATAAGAGCTATTTATGACAAACCCACAGCCAATATCATACTGAATGGGCAAAAACTGAAAGCATTCCCTTTGAAAACTGGCACAAGACAGGGATGCCCTCTCTCGCCACTTCTATTCAACATAGTGTTGGAAGTTCTGGCCAGGGCAATTAGGCAGGAGAAGGAAATCAAGGGTATTCAATTAGGAAAAGAGGAAGTCAAATTGTCCCTGTTTGCAGATGACATGATAGTATATCTAGAAAACCCCATTGTCTCAGCCCAAAATCTCCTTAAGCTGATAAGCAACTTCAGCAAAGTCTCAGGATACAAAATCAATGTGCAAAAATCACAAGCATTCCTATACATCAATAACAGACAAACAGAGAGCCAAATCATGAGTGAACTCCCATTCACAATTGCTTCAAAGAGAATAAAATACCTAGGAATCCAACTTACAAGGGATGTGAAAGACCTCTTCAAGGAGAACTACAAACCACTGCTCAAGGAAATAAAAGAGGATACAAACAAATGGAAGAACATTCCATGCTCATGGGTAGGAAGAATCAATATCATGAAAATGGCCATCCTTCCCAAGGTAATTTACAGATTCAATGCCATCCCCATCAAGCTACCAATGACTTTCTTCACAGAATTGGAAAAAACTACTTTAAAGTTCATATGGAACCAAAAAAGAGCCCGCATCGCCAAGTCAATCCTAAGCCAAAAGAACAAAGCTGGAGGCATCACGCTACCTGACTTCAAACTATACTACAAGGCTACAGTAACCAAAACAGCATGGTACTGGTACCAAAACAGAGATATAGATCAATGGAACAGAACAGAGCCGTCAGAAATAATGCCACATATCTACAACCATCTGATCTTTGACAAACCTGAGAAAAACAAGAAATGGGGAAAGGATTCCCTATTTAATAAATGGTGCTGGGAAAACTGGCTAGCCATATGTAGAAAGCTGAAACTGGATCCCTTCCTTACACCTTATACAAAAATCAATTCAAGATGGATTAAAGACTTAAATGTTAGACCTAAAACCATAAAAACCCTAGAAGAAAACCTAGGCAATACCATTCAGGACATAGGCATGGGCAAGGACTTCATGTCTAAAACACCAAAAGCAATGGCAACAAAAGCCAAAATTGACAAATGGGATCTAATTAAACTAAAGAGCTTCTGCACAGCAAAGGAAACTACCATCAGAGTGAACAGGCAACCTACAAAATGGGAGAAAATTTTCGCAACCTACTCATCTGACAAAGGGCTAATATCCAGAATCTACAATGAACTCCAACAAATTTACAAGAATAAAACAAACAACCCCATCAAAAAGTGGGCGAAGGACATGAACAGACACTTCTCAAAAGAAGACATTTATGCAGCCAAAAGACACATGAAAAAATGCTCACCATCACTGGCCATCAGAGAAATGCAAATCAAAACCACAATGAGATACCATCTCATACCAGTTAGAATGGCAATCATTAAAAAGTCAGGAAACAACAGGTGCTGGAGAGGATGTGGAGAAATAGGAACACTTTTACACTGTTGGTGGGACTGTAAACTAGTTCAACCCTTGTGGAAGTCAGTGTGGCGATTCCTCAGGGATCTAGAACTAGAAATTCCATTCGACCCAGCCATCCCATTACTGGGTATATACCCAAAGGACTATAAATCATGCTGCTATAAAGACACATGCACACGTATGTTTATTGCGGCATTATTCACAATAGCAAAGACTTGGAACCAACCCAAATGTCCAACAATGATAGACTGGATTAAGAAAATGTGGCACATCTACACCATGGAATACTATGCAGCCATAAGAAATGATGAGTTCATGTCCTTTGTAGGGACATGGATGAAATTGGAAATCATCATTCTCAGTAAACTATCGCAAGAACAAAAAACCAAACACCGCATATTCTCACTCATAGGTGGGAATTGAACAATGAGAACACATGGACACAGGAAGGGGAACATCACACTTTGGGGACTGTTGTGGGTTGGGGGGAGGGGGGAGGGATAACATTGGGAGATATACCTAATGCTAGATGATGAGTTGGTGGGTGCAGTGCACCAGCATGGCACATGTATACATATGTAACTTACCTGCACATTGGGCACATGTACCATAAAACCTAAAGTATAATAATAATAATAATAATAATAACTACAATAAAAGAAAAAAAAAATTATGAATTGATCATAGATTTTCCCGGGATTCCCTTCCAGAATAAGGAAACAGAAAATAGAAGGTAAACTTTGGATGGTACTGGGGCATGAAAAGCTCTGGGACAAAAAATGTGGGCAGATGTTTTTCTCTATCGTCTGATGTTTTATCTTTAAGAAAACCAACATCCTGGCTTTATATTTTTAATAAGAATCTAGTAAATAGCTTTAGGCTAGGATGGATTCTGAGAGAGAAAATTATTCTTGTTATAAATGTGTCTAATGTTATTGGTTATTGAGAGTCACAAGTCACACACACACACACACACCACTTACTGAAAGTTCCATGAAAAGTTAAGTGTGTCCTATTTATAGAACAAAAATTAAAAAGCTAGAAACCTTTCATTGGCATTAGACAGCTTACCAATTTTGGCATGTGACGCCTGTGGGAAAAAATATAAAATAATAAGAATTGGTGCTTCACAAAATTAATGTGAGTTAATTCTACCACAATGGATTTTAATTTTATCCAAAATTTATTTGAATCTTTATAAAAATCAAAGTACACTTTACATCTATAAATTCATTTCGTCTTATTTAAAAAATCTTTTGTTTTTTTTCTACAAAGCTCTTAGTAAAAAGAAAACCTAATCTTTGCTCAAAGTCAGCTGGCTAATAAAAGGGAAAGAAGCAAATTTCTTTAACTCTAATCCTGTGTTATTTCACACTGTACTGTTAAGAAGACCCAACCTGATGATGGTGTTTTTTCTGTAATGAAAATTTCTCTTGGTTAGAGGATTTCAAAATTCTTCAAATAATAATTTTTTTTATAAATCCCACATTATGCTTATTTATTATTTATTATTTTTAATTGACAACAATAATTATTTTATGGGATATAATGTGATGTTTTGAGATATGTATTTGTGGAATGCATATATAAAACTAAATAACGTATTCATCACCTTACACACTTTGAGGCGAGAACATTTAAAATCTACCCTTTTAGCAATTTTGAAATATATATTATTCAAATAATAATTTCCTATTGCCATATGTACGCTGTGTCATATTTTGTAGTATATTCCATGAATTAAACATATTCTCCATGTGCCAGGTTAAGAGTAGGTAGCATCTACTTTTAAAATGAGAATAACAGTAGCTGTATTAGAAGGATGCTTTTGGAGGAGTATATCATGAAAGAAACTGAAGAGAATCATATTAAATTAATCACAACTCAGAAAAAAAATAGCTTATAATAGGTACTCTGTGGAAGGTAAATAAAATTTATTGAGAAAATCATAGTATCACCTCTAGTCCATTCTCCAGCGATAACCATTGTTAACATTTTGGTATGCACATCCTTCCTTTTTTTTTTTCCTGTGCGTGATTTGCATATGGGGGTATTGCTTTTTCCACAAAAATGGTATTAAACTTTATATACTGCCTTGTTCTTGCAGATTTCATATAGAAGTATGTTGTTAATATACACGTTCTCATGTGTATCAGTTTCTTAGGACTGCCATAATGAGTTACCACAAACTTGGTGGCTTAAGAGTAGAAATTTGTCTCAAAATTCTGGAGGCCAGAAGTCTGAAATCAGGGTGGCACCCAAGCCCCTCTCTTTCTGAAGACTCTGGGGGAGAATGTTCCTTGCTTCTTCCAGCTTCTGGTGGCTCCAGGCATTCCTTGGCTTGTGACTGCATCACTCTGGTCTCTGTCTCAATCTGTACGTGGCCTTCTCCTCTGTGTTTCTTTGTCTCAAATCTCTCTCTGCCTTTCTGGTATAAGGACACCTGTCATGGGGTTCAAGGACCATCTTAAATCCAGAATGATCTAGTCCTGAGATCTTTAATTACATCTTCAAACATCCTTTTCCCAAATAAGATCACATTCACAGATCCTGGGTAGACGTATCTTTTAAAGGAGTAACATTCAATCCACTACATCAGGTCAATAAGTATTCTATGTTACTAGAAAAGGAATATGAGGGGTATGAGGGGAAGCACTGCAGAGGAAAGAGCTTTCTTATCATTTTGAGCACCTATGACATCCTAAAAGCTAAAGAACTCCAGATTTTCTTATGCCCTTTTGCAGGCAGGGGTTTTGAAGCAGTAGAAGAAACCTAAGACTTCAACCCTAAGTTACTCTGGGCTGGACCAAGGCTGTTTTGCATACTCAGAGACCAGTAGAGCTCTGGCTCATTGGCAAGTGCCTAACTTTCTGTATGAGGAAGGGAATCCCATTGATGAGCCCCATACCATTTTACAGAGCTGTGGAGATGGAACTGTGGCAGTGGGGTTGTTTAGGACTAAAATAAGCCCAAAGAGCGTAATGGAGCCATTTTCTGAGCAAGGGAGTTTGTATACTGAGACGGCAGAAGAACTTGATATGGGATTTGAGAAAAACATTAAGAGACTAAAGGAAGAGTTTGACTCTTAAAGGGAAAATAATACTAACAGACTATTGACAATTAATTCCCTCTCAATAAGACAGACATCTACTGGCGTGCCTCATTTGATGGCTCAGGAAAGTCAAATACTTAGATCCCTTTTTTTACTTATGGTTACAAACAAAGGGATTCTTTTACTGGAATTTAGGACAAATATTTTCATTATATTTTAATTCTTATATCTGGTTTTCACATACCTTTGGAAAATAGGGTAAATAGATATTATAAAAGGAGAAAATTGACATTTATTTAACATAATGCTGCATATACTTTGTATACCTTCCTTCATACAGAAACAAACTTGGGCAGTCTTCACAGTGCTAGCACTTGTGCAGAACAGGATGTTGAAGACGCCCCATCGTGGTGTTTTATTTTGATGGACAGAGGAAGAAAGGACTAGGAAATGTGTCCTCATCTGACACAGCATAACCCATAGACTGATGAAAGTTCCTGCAGTCCTTCCTTCATTACTTTCCTGATGGGATCTGAGCCCACTGCAATCCAAAACTCTTTTATTCATTTTTTGTTTTATATTCTGGTATATAGCATAGTGGCTGTCCTGTAGTAAGTACTTGCTAATGAATGCGTGAATGAATGATAAGATAAGGCATAAATTCACTCAAAAATTCTAGACCTTTCCTTGCATTGTGCTCCAAAACACATTAAACATGTACCAATACAGAGAACTGCTTCAAAGATACTATGGCCTGTGAGTGTCTGCCACAAGCTAGCCACATGACTGTGGCCAAGTCATTTTACCTATCAAATCCTTAGTTTACTCACCTAGTGAGAGAATGGGACAAAAAGACTGAAAGCTCCAAAGAGATTGGTCACAGTCTCACACTCCAGTTTGGATTTGCATGTGGAGGGATTTTACTTAGCATATCCCTTGCTCATAATCTGTAGCTCCTATTTTTCAAGCATCTCCCAGCCCTGATTTAAAAAATTTGATTTTTCTTCTTGAGGCATTTAGTGAGAAGCACTGTGTTCCTTCCTAATTTATAACAAAACACTTGAGGAGAGAGTCTTGCCTTATAGTACATGAGTTATGAGGCCAGTGTTCAGCCTGCTCTTCCTTCCTTAGCTGAATTCCATTTTCTCCTTTCCAAGCTGCAGTATTTCTTCTTTCTTGTATGTCAAATTAATCTTTGCTCTTAAAATTATGACCACTAAGAGGAAACCTAACTTGCTGTGGTAAAGAATTTGCTGGACTAAACAAAGCATATGTTTTACTTGACATTCTATTCTGCTGCAACGGAACAGCAAATTGTCATCTCCACTTTAGGGACCTGTCATTGAAAGTAGCAGTGCTGATTCTCATTTTACAAAGAAGAGTTCTGGCTAACTAGATGGTCTTACTTATGAAGGGTTGTCATATATAACAAATATGGCAAAATATGACAATATATTTGAATTATTATAATCTGTGCATACTGAAATTTTTAAAAACTACATTATGAAGCACAATGAAAACTAGCTAGTGGTTTGGCTTTTGTTAAACCTTATTTAACATATACCTATCTGAAAGCTTTGCCACTACCTACCTTTTTCTTGTTGCTTTAGAATTTTGCTATACTCATTTTCCCCTACAAGATTCCAAAGATATTGAGTACATCTTATCTGGGGAAGAGTTTGATTGCTTTTGTTTTTTTCAATCCTATAAGTGAATTCATCTTACTGCAAAGTTGTAAATGACAGTGTTGTGCTGTAGTTTGGATGTTTGGCTCCCAAACCTCATGTTGATATGTGATCCCCAGTGTTGGAGGTGGGGCCTGACGGGAGGTGTTTTGGTCATGGGGGAAGGCTCCTCACTAATGGCTTTGTGCTGTCCTCACAGTAATGACTGAGTTCTCACTTTACTAGTTCCCATGAGATCCAATTGTTAAAAAGAGCCTGGCACCTCCCTCCCCTCCCTGGCTTCCTCTCTCATCATGTGAGCTCTGCACAATGGTTCTCCTTCACCTTCCACCATGAGTGGAAGCAGCCTGAGGCCTCACCAGAAGCAGACGCTGATGCCATGCTTCCTGTACAGCCTACAGAACTGTGAACCAAATACACTTCATTTTGTTAAAATAAATTACTCAACCTCAGGCATTCCTTTATAGCAATGCAAATGGACTGAGATAGACAGTGAGATATAAAAAAGAAAAAAGGCAAGTTTTCCTTTGAAGTCCCACTCCACCCATGGTCTTTCCCATAGTCAACACTTTGATGTGCAAACTTTCGATATATTCTTTAATTTACATTAAATACGTATACATTCCTAATTTGTTTTCGTTTTCTCTTTCTAACTATATGGTTCACCCTAAGCTTACTCTCTGCAACTTATGTTTTTCATGTCAATATTTCTACCATGGAAATAATTTCATATCAGAAATGTAGATATATCCCATTCTGATTAACCATTCACTACTATCCTCTAGTATGAATAGATGGATGCATCAGAAAAAACATTTTTTTTAATGATTTGTATTTGGTCCCCCAATATTTTTCTATTAAAACATGCACCCATCTTTGCACACATACATTTATGCATATCCACGTGTACTTTTTCTTTTTAAAATTTAGTTTTAATTGACAAATAATTATTGTATATATTTATGGGATACATTGTGATGTTTTGATATGCATAGTAGGTATATTTTTACTTAACATTTTTATTCTTGTTTTTGATAGACACAACCAAATTGCATTCCAAAACGCCATACTAAATCATACTCATCAATAGTATATGAGAGTGCCTGTTTTCCCATTTCCTTGCCAACGCAGGATATTATTAATATTTCAAAGTTTTGTCAGTCTCGTGGGGGAAAAGCATTATTTCATTATGTTTTAAATTCCAATTGGGATTAGTAGTGACATTGGTGATATTTTCATATGCATATGAGACTTTCATTTTCTTTTTTGTAAATTACCTGTTCATAACTTTTATCGATTTTTCTATTGGGTTATTTCTTTTTCATATATACATATGAAATATGTTATTTCAGTTCATGGCTTTTAATTTTGTTCATGATATCTTTTGAGATATAGTCAAAACTGTTGGTTGTTTCCAAACTGGAGAATATTGTTTGTCTGTTTAGAGACATTTTTCCTACTCCCAAATTATTTTTTAAAAATCCTCTTACATTCTATATTTATTCATTAATTTATTCAGACTTTACTTTTTGTATAGAGTATGACACATATATCTAAATTTATTTTCTCCCAAAGCAAAGTTGGTTGTTAGCCATTTTTTCTTGAATAGTTGATCATTTCCTGACTGATTTAAAATAGCAAATTTATCAAACACACCACATATTTATATGAATCTCTGTTTCTTCACTTTCTATTGTTTTCTATTGTTTGTAATTTATCAAAATAATAGAGACTTTTAATTAACATAATTTTAAGTATGATCTTATTCTTTTTTCAAAATATTCATTGCAATATTCATAGATTTTCTCTTCAGAAAACTTTAAATCACACATATCAAATTCCATTAAGAAAACCCACTGGAGGTTTTTGACTGTAATTAAATTAATAACACTGTAGTCGACCTTTGAAGAACAGGGGTTTGAATGGCACAGGTCCACTTACACCTGGATTTTTTCAGTAAAAGTTACACTGAGTGTGCTTGCCTCTCCTGCATCCTCTTCTACCTCCTTTAAACCTCTTTCGCCTCTGCCACCCCTGAAATAGCAAGACTAATCCCTCGTCTTCCTCCTCCTCATCAGCCTGCTCCATGTGAAGATGACAAGGGTGAAGATCTTTAAGATGATCCACTTCCACTTAATGAATACTGAGTATATTTTTTGTTCCTTATCATTTGCTTAATAACATTTGATTTTCTCTAGCTTACTTTATTGTAAAAATACAGTATATAATACATATAACATCCAAAATATGTGTTAATTGACTGTTGATGTTATCATTAAGGCTTCCGCTCAACAGTAGGCTATTAGTAGTTAAGCTTTGGGGAATGAACAGTTATAGGCAGGTTTTCAACCGCACAGGGGTCAGTACCCCAACCCCTGCGTTGTTCAAGGGTTGACTGTAATTTGAAAAGTTTTAATACTTTCACAAAAGTTCAATAAATGCTATACTGTTCTTCAAAAATATATGTATTTGTTAAGTTTTTAAGGGCATTTGATAGTTTTGTTTTGTTTTCACTGTTAGAAAATTGATTTAATTATGTTCTTATACAGGCTATACTAATGTATAGAAAGCTATTCATTTTTATTGATTAATTTTAAATACAACAAACTTATAAAAATCTTTATTGATTTTAATAGGTTTTTAGATTATTCTAGACAATAATGAGAATCTTACTGATTTTTTCCAACTTGTATACTTTTTTTAAAAGCCTTGTTATCAATAAGTCAGTTGTAGTCTTATTTATTACATCTAACTATCATGTTACAAACTAGGTACATAAGCAGATTGTCTTATTCTGTCCTTAAGTATAATAGTTTTTTTTTATATTTGTCAATTGATTTTTTATCTTTTATATGTTTTGCATAAACATACTTTATCAATGTATAAAAAGTTTCTTTCTGGCCAGGCGCGGTGGCTCACGCCTGTAATCCCGGCACTTTGGGAGGCTGAGGCCGGCGGATCATGAGGTCAGGAAATCGAGACCATCCTGGCTAACATGGCGAAACTGCGTCTCTACTAAAAATACAAAAAATTAGCTGGGAGTGGTGTCGGGCGCCTGTAGTCCCAGCTACTCGGGAGGCTGAGGCAGGAGAATGGCGGCGGAGCTTGCAGTGAGCCAAGATGGCGCTACTGCACTCCAGCCTGGGTAACTCAGTCTCCAAAAAAAAAAAGTTTTTTTCTATACACTAGCTAAGAGAGCTTGGTTTTTCTATTAGAAAGTGATAATTTACATTTACCAAGATCATCATATATTTTCTCATTTAATCTCATAATCTACTAAACGGCATTAATAGACTCCACATTGTGAAGCCATTTTTGAATTATTCAGTTAAACCCTGGTTTGCAAAAATGTATCATTATTTTAAAACATAGCTATGTTTAATGCTTTAACATTTTATTTGGATTTCCACATCTACATTCATAAGCAAAACTGACATCTTTTTAATTTTTATGCTATTTTTGTTTGGTTTTATCACCAGGATAATTCTGGCCTCATGAAATGAGTTACAAAATTCTCTATTATTTTCTGCCTTTGGAATAAACTTAAATTATCTGAAATCATCTGTTTCTACTGGATGGGATGGCCTATATTAGGAGCATAAGAATTTTTTATTACTTTTTATTATTCTGTAATTTTTATTATATTTCTCCTTTCTGTCATTTCTTGAGTAAATTTGGTCTTGTAATATGATAATAAATATTTTCCTAGGAAAGAATCTGTTTTGGAGCAAACACCTAACTTTACTGAGGCTGTAATGAAGGATTGAATAAGCAGACACTTAATTTCCTTTTAAACTCTATTATTCTGTGATTATTTAATGCTGAGCATGTAGCAAAAATAGAACCTACAGATACCAACATGTTTTCTACCTACCATAGCAGTAATGATTTAGGAAGTATTAATGTCGTTTTGTCTCACTGCTATGTAGTAATAAAAACTCTTCATTTTAAAAATATATACATTAAATAGCATTTCTTGTACCCCAAACCATATTTATTTAAAACGAAAACTTTTAATGCCATATTAGAGTTCTTCATATGCAACAAGGCAGATATATATCTGAGGTTTGAATATAAGGAAGTTAGACAGCCATCCCAACAAGTTTTGGAAAACACAGATAAACCATACTTAGGATAATTAAAACCAAAACTATAATATTCACAGAAGAAACTCACTCTCATCATTCTTGAACAAAAAGTGAAAAAATTGAACTTCAATGAATTCTCATTATTTTTTCTACAGTGAAGAATGTTTTCTCAACCTTGTGCTTTAAGAGCCTGGTCTCATACTACTTGCCATGCTTAGTTTCCAAGCTCCTATAGTATATATTTTCAAATCAGTGGAAAGCTGCTCACGAACTACAACTCTCAAGAGATACCCATTTCTTCCAGGATTCAATCATCCTCCTGAGCTTCATGTAAGTCAGAAAAATTCATGAATTATTTAAAATTCTCTACTAAAGCATCAGCTGATTTATAAGAACTATTTATTGTAGCTATTTGCTCAAAATAAGATCATTTTATATCCAGGACATGACTAATTTATGACTATAAGGGAGGTGCAAATCAATACTCCAGCAACTGTAGGGTGAAAAAGTATGTGGTAAGTAAGAAAGAGGGAGGAGAAAGTAAAAAGGCTAAGATTCAATTAAGTAGGAATGAATAATTTGCTATGAAAAACTTGATGTCTTTTTCATGTTTCTTCTGTTAAATTATTTCCTTCCTGGTATGGCTAGGGGGTCTGGCTACGTTGTTTGTCAGTAAGGCTCTGGTGTACCTGGCTCACCTCAGCCATGCGGGAGGGAGAGGGAGGTGGGAAGCCATACTTAGGAAATAGGTCCCTGACATCCTATTAGGATATGAGAAGTCCTCACACTAATGACCTCTTGAAGTTAAGACATAATATTTTTCTCTAAAGTAAATAAATGCTACTCATACAGAAATGCTATCCACAAAGTTATCTAATTAAATTGTTCATGGATGTCAATACAATTATGAAAATAACATACAAAGAGCTGAACATGGAGGGAAGAGACAGGAAAGCTGTGATACAGTTTTTAGGTTGTGGTGAGGGCACCAAAATCAAGAAGTTGTTTAAGAAAGTGACCCAACACAGAAAGCCTTTTATTTTTCTCTTCTTTCCTTTATCTTCCTTTTGTCTTTCATTCATTAAACATATGTTTAACAGGCAGCCCTGCTAGTTAGTGTTAATTGAGATACAAATATGAAAAGCTATGGGTTATGCCTAGAGGAAATCACCATTGGAAAAGAATTAAGAACATAATTACTTGTTTTAGCACCATCATTAATATATCCGATAGGCTTTTTAGTTTTCTAGAGAGAGCAAAGTCTCTGACTGTATTCCTATAAACTACGCTGGACTGGCTCATTAACACAGAATAATTTTCATAAGTACTTAACACCAGATTTACTAATCACCAGAAAATTCCATTCAAAGCTAAAATATGCACATATGTATTTATAAATATAGCTAGAATAAAGAAAATATAGTGTTAATCATTATTTTGAATGAATAATATCCCACAAGTAGTCTGAAATAAATATTACTTTACATTGCGAGTCAAATCACCATTTTAACATAGATTAAGCTTGGGCTGTTGCTGTCTCAGTCATGACTCTAGAAACTAAAAATATTAATCCTTTTTAAAATACTGTTTTATGAATGTGCAAACTGTTGATAACTGTTGCATTGGCAAGACCTCATTCAATCCTCATGACCATCATATGATAAAGGTATTTTTATTTTAAGATAAGGAGACCAGAGATGATTGAGAGCACTTATCTTCCCCAGGACCTCATAGCAAATAAGTGGTGGAAATGAGATTTAGTCCAAATGTGGCAACTGAGACTTTTCACCTAGCCATTTACCTCCCACAGAAGGTGCTAAAGGTAATCAGAGGACATGATGAGTTGACTAGAGGAGCAGCCAGAGCGCTGTGAGAATTTGCAGGAAGCGAGAAATACAGACAAGGGCAGTCTATTGCAGCAATCTTGCATGGGGTCTGCCCTCTGGTAGCAGGTCTTCTTTGTTCTGTTTTCACTAGGTGTCTGACAATCTGTCTATAGGCTGCTTCATCCAGCAGCCCATCTCCCTTTCTTTGGACCCTGCCTGTCAGGTTCTGGAGTTCCGGTGACATAAAGACTTCAGACAGATCTCAGGGAACATATTTTATTGCCTCAAAAATTTTCTAAGGCTCCCAAATCCCTGCAACTATGTTTAGTGTGAGGGAAAGATAAAGCCAGTTTTGGCCAGTAGAGGCCACTAGTGAGCAGTTAGTGGCAGAAGAAGGATATTATATAAAGAGGCTAGTGAACAACACAGGGCCAATGGTTTAACAGCAAGGTGTTGTGCACTTCAGAATTTGTTAAGAGAGTAGCTCTCGTGTCAATTATTTTTACCACAAACAAACAAATAACAAAGAGACACCAGGAAACTTTGGGAGGTGATGGATATGCCTATAACCTTGATTGTAGTGATGTATCATGGATGTCTGCATATATTCAAACTCATCAAGTAGTAAAGAGTAAACACGTGCAGTTCTTTGTATACCAGTGATGCCTTAATAAACCTGTTTTCAAAAAAAAAGATGCTAGTTAGAGAATCTGATCCTGGCTGTATTAGGCCAAATCAACAATTTTTTGAGAGAATAACGTCTCTCCTTGTGGGTGCCACAGGGACCTCAGAGGCAAGGTTGTGTAGTTTCTCTGCAGAGCATTATACTAATATGACTGCATTGCAGCATCACTGAGACTGTTGTCTCTCTATTAGAGTTTTAATTTCTGCAAGAGAGAACCTGGCTGTCTCAGCTAAGGAACATGGCTGTGAGGGCCTGGCCACTAGGGATGCACCCTGTGTATTATGGCCATGACTCAAAAGGAGGGATTTGTTTTGAGTTGGAGAGATGCCCCTAAGTGAGGTCTACCGCATGCAAACTTCTCCAACTTTATGCTAGCTCTTTGGTAAAATTTGCTTCTAATTGTGCAATGTTCAAGGAGAAAAACTTGTTTCTCAGCAGGTTTCTAGTTTATTCCAGACCTTTGGGGTCTTTGGAGGACAAAAGACAAATGTCCTGCTATCTGAAGCCAGGTAGCAGGACATTTAGGTGATTTAAGGCCTGCCTCATTTTCTTGGAATGATGTTTATGGATGTTATTTCCATCTCTCTAGTTTTTCCAGATTGACAGACAATCTTACAGTCACTTGGACAGTTCAAATATACTTGAGGACTTTCACATATGAACTACATAGTCCATAGAGTAGGCTAAGTAGGACTTTCAGACTGAATGAGTATTCAACATCACATTTCAGGAGACTGAACAAGTTCCTCTTGTGTCAGTCAACAGGATACCTTTTCCCAGTGCACTTCCATACCTCTGAGAAACTCCAGAGGTTTGCATACTTGGATTCATTCCACATGCATTTATTCAGCATGTATGCTGCACCTGGTATCAGGCTAGGTGTTGGAAGCACAACAAAGAGTAATATAGAGTCCTGAACACAGAGACCACCTAGTCTACTAGAAAAGACCAATGCATAAGCAGACGATGATGACACAGAGGCAAATGCATTGTAAAGGGAGCCCAGGTTCCTGACTTCCAGAATGGTGGTAGAAGGAGCTCCATGAACACACTTCCCAACAATAACTGAATGCAATTATAAAACAACTATTTAACTTGTCCAGAAATGAGTCATGCAACCGATGTAGAAACATTTATTCAGGAAAATCTACTAAATTGCAGTAAGAAGAGCTGGAGTCTGCAACATTTGAGCCATGACCTATTCCCCTGCTTTCTTGTTCCAGCTCAGTGTGATAGAAGCTCCACTACAGGCAGGCATGGTCAAGAGACAGTTTGCACTCTACGGCTACAGTTCCCTCCTGAGAAGAGCAGGCCACCAACATCCTTGATCTGTCCCTCCAGCTACATAATATAAAAACTCTTTGCCAGGCAGTCACAGCCTAGAGGTCTGAGTCTCCTTTCACCCCCTCCCAGTTCATAGGATAAAAGCTCTACTCTAAGTGCAGAAGGTTGAGAATACCGAGCCTGACTGGCCTATCTTAAGCTCACTTGTAGGGCAGAGACTTCATGCTGGGAGAGGTTAGCCAAAAAGACAAAGGGCTAACATTCCACCTGGTACCCCACTTATAGATCAGGGGCTTCATTGTGGTAGGAGTGGGTCTTGTTCCTCATCCTCAGCTCTAGAGCAGTGGTGTGGAGATTAAAATCAGAAATAAGTAACAAAAAGAAATTTGGTAAATTCTCAAATATATGGAAATTAAACAACACACTCCCAAATAACCAATGAGTAAAAGAAAAGCAAACAAGGGAAATTAGAAAATATGTTGAGATGACTGAAAATGTAGGGCCAGGCATGGTGGCTCATGCCTGTAATCCCAGCAATTTGGGAGGCTGAATTGGGTGGATCATGAGGTCAGGAGTTCGAGATCAGCCTGCCCAACATGGTGAAACCCCCTCTCTACTAAAAATACAAAAATTAGCCGGGAGTGGTGGTGCACACCTGTAATCCCAGCTACTCAGGAGGATGAGGCAGGAGAATCGCTTGAACCTGGGAGGCAGAGGTTGCAGTGAGCTGATGTCATGCCACTGCACTCCAGCCCGGGCAACAGAGCAAGACTCATCATTTTTTTTTGAGCCATCTCAAAAAAAAAAAAAAAAAAGAAAGAAAAGAAAAAGAAAATGTAAACACGACATATCAAAACCATGTAGCTAATGCATTTCTTAGAGGGAAACTTATAGCTATAAATGCCTATATCTGTAAAGAAGAAAGATCTTAATTCAATTACCTAACTTTCACCTTAAGAAACAGAAAAGCAGAAAAGCAAAGTAAACCCAAGGTAAGCAGTAGGAAGAAAATAAGAAAGATTCAAGTACAAATTTAAAAATATAGAGAATGAAAAAATAATAAAAATCAATAAATGAATAGTCAAAAGTTGGTTCTTTGAAAAAAATCAACAAAGTTGAGTAACTTTTACTAGACTGACTCTCTTGTGCCCTTCTCTTCCCTCCAAGAACATAGAAGATTCAAATTACTAACCTCAGTAATGAAGAAGACAGTATCACCACAGATTTTACAGAAATGAAAAGGATTATAAGATTATACTATGAACGACTCTATGTCAAAAATTTGATAACTTAGGTGACATGAGCCAATTCCTGGACAAACACAAACAACTGAAAATGACTCAAGAAAAAAATAAACAATTCTAACAGATCTGTAACAGAGATTGAATTAGTAACTAAAAATACCTCTCACAAAAAAAGCCCAGGACCAGATCACTTCACTAATGAATTATGCCAAACATGTAAAGAAAAACAAATTATTCACAAGCTCTTCAAAAATCTCATGCTCTGTGGCCAGTATTATTCTGATACACAAACCAGACAAAGACAGCAAGAGGAAAGTAAACTACAGACTAACATTTCTTACACATACACAAGCAAAAATTTTAAACAAACTACTAACAAACTGAATTCAAGAATATATTAAAAGAATTATGCACCATGGTCATGTGATATTCATCCCCAGAATTCAAGGTTAGTTGAACATACAAAAATAAATTAATATAATACACCATATTAATAGAATACAGAAAAAAAAACCCATGATCTGATTAATAGATGTAGAAAGTGTTGGACAAAATCCAACTCCTCATCATGATTAAAAAACACTCAACAAAATAAGAACAGAAGGAAACTTCTTCCACCTGAGAAAGCACATCTGCAGAAAATCTACAGCTAACATCCTACGTAGTGTTGAAAGACTAGAGGCTTTCCCCCTAAGATCAGTAAAAAGACAAAGATATTGGCTCTGGCCATTGCTGTTCAATATTGTTTTGAAACTTCTAACAAGAACAATTAGGGAAGAATAAGAAATAAAAGACATCAACATTGGAAAGAAAGAAAAAAACTATCTTAATTTGAAGGGTAAAGTTTGCATATGGACTATCCTAAGGAATTCACCAAAAGGCCTCTAGAAATAATAAACTGGACATTTATTTTGGTTTGATGTTGAACTTTGCTTCTAAAAAGGCAAGAGTTCAGGATACAAGATTAATATAGAAAATTCAGTGGTATTTTTATACCCTAGCAATAGACAATTTAAAAATAAAATTAAAAAGAAAATTCCATTTATAATAGCATCTAAAATAATATAATTTTTAGGAATAAATTAACAAAAGTGTAAAACTTGAACTCTGAAAACCAGAAAACATTGTTGAAAGAAATTAAAGAAAACCAAGTTAATTGGAAAGATATTCCGTGTTTACGGATCAGAAGAGTAAGTTAATATTGGTCTATAGGTTCAACATAATACCTACTAAAATCCCAGTTGGTATTAGGAAAATACAAAGGTCCAAGAATAACCAAAAAAATTATGGAAAAAAAAATTAAAGACTCATACTTCCTAAAATCAAAATACACTACAAACTTTTATTAATTAATGATTAATGATACTGATATAAGTAAAGATATACAGATCAATGAAACAGAATTATATATCTATAAATAATGCCCTGCATTTATAGTTAATTGACTTTTGACAGTGATTCCAGAGCAATTCAACATGGGAAAGAATAGTCTTTCAACAAATTGTATTGGGAAAACTAAACAGACACGCACACACACACACATGAAGTTGAACCCCATTCTTGCACCACACATAAAAATGAAACAAGGATCTAAATGTAAGAGCAAAAATTATAACACTCTTAGGAAAATAGTAGGAGTAAATCGTTGTGACCTTGAGTTAAATAAATGTTTCTTAGATATGGCACTAGAAGTGCAAGCAAGTAAAGAAAAAAATAGATGAATCAGATTTCATCAAAATTAAAAACTTTTGTGCTACCAACAATACTACCAAGAAGGTAAAAATACAACCCATAAAATGGGAGAAAATATTTAGGAATTATATACATTGATAAAAGCCATGTATCCAGAAAATATAATAAGCATTTATGGCTCAATAACTAAAAGTCAAGTAACCCAGTTTTTAAAATTGGCAAAGGATATGAATATATATTTTTCCAGTGAAGACACACAAATGGTCAATAAGCATATGAAAAGATGCTCAATATCATTAGTTATTACGGAAATGTAAATTAAACCACATTGAGATAGCAGTTCATGCCCAGTTGGATGGCTGTAATAAAAAACAGAACAAAACAAACAAAAACAGAGAAGAATAAGTGCTGAGGATAAGAAAGTATCCTCATACATTGCTGGTGGGAATGTAAAATTGTGCAGCCACTGTCGGAAAAATTTGGCTGTTTCCTAAAATATTAAATATAAAGTTTCCATATCATTCCACAATTTCATTCCTAGGTATGTACTCAAGAAAAATCACAGCATAGGTCATCAAAAAAGTTGTACATGAATGTTCATAACAGCATTATCCATAAGAGCTAAAAAGCGGAAACAACCAGAATTTCTATCAACTGACAAATGAATAAATAACATAATGGTATACTTGTACAGTGGAATATTCTTTGTCCACAAAGAGAATGAAGTACTGATATGTACTACAACATGGAAAAAGCCTGAAACATTATGCTAAGTGTAAGAAGCCAGTCACCAAAGACCATATGATTGCATTATGTAAAATATTCAGAACAGGCAAATAGGTAGACAGAAAGTATATTAGTGATTGCCTATGGCTGGGTGAGTGTAGAGAGTAGGAGTAACTATTAGTGGGTATGAGGTCTTTTATGGGGCTAATGAAAATGTTTTGAAATTAGATTGTGGTAATGGTTGTCCAACTCTGGGAACATAATAGAATCCATTAATGTTACATTTAAGTGCATGGATTTTTGGGATTTGTGAATGTTATCTCAGAAAATCTGTTTTTTAAAAAACAAGGAAGTCAAGATGTACAGACACATGGTTAGGCACATAGCCAAGGCTGGGCAAAGAAGGCAAAGCAAAGGTGCCATCTTCCAGGAGAGGATAGTGGAACTGCAATCTAAAGAGTGATTAGGAGTTAGCCTGGGTAAGGTGAAGAAAGAATGGGTATAGAATTATAGGCAGAAGAGACAGCAAGTGCAAAGCCAGAGATAAGAGGTGGCACAGCATGTCTAGCTTATGGTAGCCTGGGTGTATGCATAGTATAGAGACACAGCTTGTGGGTGGCAAAAAGTAAAGTTGAAGGGATAAAGAAGGACCTGATCTCAAAGGGCTGCTGCCATGCTAAGGATTTAGGACTTTAGCCAGAAAGCACTGCTGAGCTGTTAAATAATTTTAAGCAGGGAAATAGCATATTAGATTTTTGAGACTTAGAATAGTCGCTTTTGTAGCAGGACTGAAGCCAATCAAGCAGGAGGCAGGGAGACAAGCAGGGAGCTGCGCTGTGGTCTGGGAGGGGCTTGAGTAAGGCAGGACCCAAAGGTCTTCAAATGCACACGTGCTTCAATAGAGCCTCTGCCTCACCTGGGTCCATGCTGAGACCAATTCCTGACACCTGAAGTTCAACCAAAAAGTTGAAATACTCAATTGTTACAGTTAAATACAATGAACACTGTCTTGGAGATTTAAGGTCTGAAGATCCTTCTTCAGAACTGGGGCTCATTGTCCCCAAATTAAGAATGTAGAGGTAGTGATCATCCATCCCTAATACAACACACCCCAGTTAGATGTGTCGTCTAAGATAAACTTACTTCCACCATGAAACCTACTGGGCTAATCAAGAACTCATATTGCATATACCTAAGAAATGTGGTAATTAATCAACCAACTCTTCTAACTCTCTTCTGTTTAATCAACTATGTCAGGTTCTGTTGAGTTTTGTGATTATGAAATGTGGGCTTCTTACATTCTGATTTTGAAGATATAAAATATTATTCTAAAAATGTTCATCTTAAAGCTAGTCAAACATCAGTTACAAACTCTGTTGGCCATGGCAGTGAGTCAAATGAGCCTGCCCTCGAGCATACAGAACGAATACATTGCAGAACTGGATGACACACCAGGGGGCCTGAAAAGCCAGGTGGATGATTTGATTCTTATTTATTTGTGGTTTCAAAAATAGCTGTTACATCCAACAGGGGACAAAGTTCTATTTGGATTAACCTATGGTCATTTCAGTGAAACTACAACAGGTAAGGAAAAATGTTAATGCCAACTGAATTAATGCAGGATTTTCCCCTAATTTATACTTTATTCAACCAATCATTAGTGTGTGTAAGTTCATAAATGGCAAGATCCTAACTTTACAGATGAGATGGTAATAAATTAATTTATAGAAAACAATAGGACAAGGACTAAATCTTGGAGAACATGTGTCTAATAAGCAGTCTGGCCTTCCCTTAGGGGCCAGGAATCTCTCAGGATTGTCCAGTTGACCTAATTTCAGGCTCCTCCATCTTGTACTATCTTGTTATGGGGATTCCTGGGGAGGCTCTGCAGGGGATTCAAACTCAAAAACCTCAAATCATTTTAAAGAGTTCCAACCATATAAAATTGAGTCCTGGCATGCCTCTTCATCCCATTCACCTCCTGAGGGCCAGCTCTTCAAACTCAGGTACCTATGGTTTCCTTAGGGAAATGCTTCTGATAGTCCCATGTCACTTTCCCAGTGTCATGGCCATGAAGATGTCCTGCTCAGATCTCTGACTGAAGGGAGAATAACCAGCTCCGTTGGTGCATGTATCTGATGCCTCCCTTCCCAGAGGCTGCTCCCAGCCTACAACAGAACATGGCAGAGAGGTGGGGACTCCTCTGACCAGTGGCTCTGGCTCAGGTACTCCCTGAGACACTTACACCTGCACTTTGATCTGATGAGTCTCCTAGCTTCTGCTGTCTCTCTGTCCTTTTTCCCAACAAGGATTTTGGTCTCTGCCTCTTGGAGAACCTGAAGCAACACACCTGTTATATATTCTCCTGACACCATGTTCTCCCATCCTGTCTATAACATGCATTTCCATTTATACTTGCATGTTTATTTGTGTAATTGTTTGATTAATGTCTATTTCTCCTGCTAGGCTGATAGAACTTGAAGAGCGAAGACTGCATCCGTTTCGCTCCCATTATAATTTATATGGCTAATACAGAGCCTGGCATATACCAGCTGCTCAATAAATACCTTTTTGAATTAGTAAAGAAAGAATTTAGAAATAAAGAAACTCAATTATGATGGTTTGTATGCCAGAGTGCTAAGGGGTGACTAAAGAGTTTTGAGCATTCTCTTGAGATTATCAGAGGATTTTTTTTCTCTGAGCAAATGGAATGATAAGCATATTATCATAAATCTGAAGAAAAGGTTTAGTCATATTCAATTTTTTTTTCAAAAACGATTCTTTTTCCATAGCCCTTCTTTCTCTCTGTTGGGTGCCCTTTCTTATTTTCTCTCCATTAAATTCTTTCTCACTCAGGTAAATCTGGGTTTGAATGCCAGTTTGGCGATTTGCAAGTTCTTAATCTGTTTGAAAACTAATTCTTCATTTTTAGCAACAATATAATTAGCAATTATAATAGTATCTAACTCACCTGTTATTACATAATGAATGTGAAGTGTTAATCACATGGCCTAGCATACAATTTTTACTCAATAAATGTTATTAGTACTTTTATTATTATCATCAACACTGTATTAATAGAATACCACCTACTTGTAGCCAAATTAGAATCACATTTCTAAGACTTTAAGCTTGTAATTATCTCATCTTTCATATATTCACAGGTAAGAAAAACTTTATTCTGGAACTTGTGAGTTGAGGGTAAGAACATGTATTTACAAAGTAATGAAAGTATTTGAGTTAGAAGAAGAAGATGAAGGCTTTTTTGATCATTACATCTTCTAAAAAGGGTATACAATATGATTTTAAGATCCAGAAATAATCTAGACAAATATCATTTTTCCCCGTTTTCCTCTTCTTACTTTATTCTGAAATTATATCATTAGAATGTCATCCCTGAGTAAATATCTTGAGAGTGATAGCACTTTGAGCTCTTGGTAGCCTGAAAAGGGACCATTTCTGTTTGAATTCTATAGAGGCTTCTAGAAACATCTCTGTACTGTACCCATGTTCACCTTCCCCAGGGAAATTGATGCTGCTTCTTAGAGCACATTGCTTGTTTTGGGACATAAATAACTGAGTCATTCTCAGATCAGAAATGATACTTACTTACAATAACAAAATTTGCTCTTTAAAAGAACAAATATGTAAACCAAATAACCCTCAAATTAAAAGCACAGACCCTGAGAAGTGGCAGACTTCTTGGAGGTGGTTTATTTCAACCTTCTAACAATTCAGTCTTTTCTGTGATATTGACCTGAGAGGCATCCAACATTGCCCTGCTGTCACTTGGCTATAGAGGGAGAGCTTTCAAATAGAAACACCTGTGGACACAGTCCTGCCTCTGCCACCAACATCTGTGTTCTTAAGCATGTCACACAATTTTGAGGTTCTGCTTCCTCACTAGCGAAAGAAAAATTCTTTGAATTTGGTGTTCCTATGACTTTATCTATTCCAATGACAGGGAACTCACTACCATCTTCATTGGAGAGCTAGATTGCTGGTGACAACATCTGTTACACTGAATCAAAAAATGTTTCCTCACTATTCCCTATGTCTTGGTTTGCTTCTTGGAATTACTCAAAATGAAATGAGGTACTCTTCAAATATTTGGATATTGCTGATGTGCTCCCCTGTTCTTTGCTTCCTCAAGCTAAGCAAACCCTGGGAAGTAAGTCTTGTTCTGTGTGATATGAGTCGCAGATCCCTGCCATCTGCCTTTGGGCACATCTTTGTTTGCCAATATCCTTCATAAAATGTACTTCCGAGAACCAAACACAATATTATATATAATAGATAGAATTAAGATGAACAATCTAAATTACAACACATTTTTATAGCTCAGCTCTAAGCACATCTGTTGCTTAGTCAGTCCTCCGTTGGTTGAAACAGGGACTACACAAATGCTCAGCCCCAGGTTACCAATAAGCTGTTGCTCATTTGTTCAACAAGTGCCTTAACTTTACAGGCTAACTCTGTTTCCCAGGAGTCTGCATTCTGAGTCACAGCCATAATCTTCATTTGAGAACAGCACTATTTCTTAAGTAATTCTTAGATTGTTTTCTAACAGAGCTCTGATCACTTTCAGAAAATTTTTTTTTCACTTTCAAATTTTTAATAAACATGCTGGTCCTTGGAAATGGATTTCTCATACATGTTCAATATAAGTTTACCAATGAGTTATAATTATTTAAATATCATAAACCAAGAGATGTCAGTGAAGCAGTCATTAATATAATAGTGTAACTGACTAATTTGAAAGCATGCATATATTATGAGTGCTTTGGGCATGAGAATGAGAAAAATTACAGATAGCATGTAAAAGGGAGATTAACAGCTAGTATGGAGACTTGAGCCTCAGAGAAAACTTTACTCAGTTTCCCTAGGTGGCACAGTCTTAGATATCCTTCATGTCCTTGATGATATTGATCCCAATATGTGGGTAGGCTAGATAGAATTGATACATAGAATTGATTTTATTGATATGCCAAGGTAAATGTTCAATCAATATTTGCTGTATTGAATTGTAAGAAGTAGACTAACCACTTACAACCATGTTTTTAAATCATCTTGAGGATGAGTTCGTATAAACCATGGAGATATGAAAGAGGTCCTGGTTGAAAACATGGGCCTTGAGTATGAAGGTCTTGGCTTTATAAATTCATCTGACTACTGTGCATGTTACATTACTTCTCTATACCTTACATTCTTTTTCTGTAAAACAAAGCTAATAAAAGCCAATCTCCTTATTTGGGTTATGAGAATTAAATGAGTAAAATAGCTCAGCAAAACACTTAGCCAAATGTTTGGAAATAGAGAGTGTTCAACGAATTGTAGGAAATATTGTGTGTATGATAAGCTTGCAACTAGCCAGTCTGTCTGCCCATCCATATCTTGCCTAGAATGCTAAAGAAATTCTTATTGTATTCATTAAAGGACTAGTAGATTTTCACTGAAAATGTCCCATGTTTACTTTAAGAAGATAATAAAAACAATAATAATATGAGTAGTGAAATTGTTACATAATGCTTACTATGTGCTGGACACCATTCTAAGTATTTCACATTTGTTAATTTGGTTAACATAGAAGAAGAAACAATTCATTAGTTACACCACTTGACTGCCTCAATAAATGCATAATCCAGTAAGAAAGAAAATAATATTTGATTTGGGAATTTTTTAGTCTTCTTATTAATACCTCTTAATTTTATCTATTTATTAATAATCTGACACTGATTTATAATATTAGAAAGCTGATTGCCCATCATGTGATCTTCTATGTAGATACAAAATGTTTAACATTCTAAGATAAAGTTGAATTCAATAGAGGTAGAATATTTCTTGAGGAAATTAAAGTACCTACTAATGTGTTATTCAGAAATGGGGAAGGGAAATGGAATTTCCTCAGGGTCCCTCAAAGCAGTAGAATACAAGATTGAGAATGTGCAAAATGGACTGATCCTTCATTGCATTTCCTGGGGGTGCAACAGACTCTCAGATGCAGCTGTCATACTGAGCCTTCATGAACAATCTGTTCTAAAATGGCAAAAATATGACTTGTGGGCAGGGCAATCATTTAATTTCCAGCAGAGGAAAATAAGGACAGTGTACTTGGTGATTATTCACCATCCTAATATAATTTACTGTGTCTCGGTTTTCAGTTATCATCCTATTCAAGGTTACAAAATATTAGTAGACTGAACTCAATGCCTTATTCCTGCATTGAAAAAACATTGTTAGAACTTTTGTGTTTAAAATTATTGACTGTCTCAATTAATTCAAGAAGCATTCTGTCTTGACAAAACAGTCCATTACCAAGTTCTTGTATCTAATCCTCTGCCTACAGGCTCGTAAATAAATTGGGCAAGACAGATATAAGTGTCCAATATATCTGGCCTAGTGTTCATATTCATGAGTTCTAGGCCTGAAAATCTGACAAATTCCTGAGGTAATGCACTCTAGATCCTAATCACATTTATAGTCAAGATGCTTTCCTCCAGGTCTTGACAAATTAGTTTCAGAATTAGTTCCCCTTATTCAGCTTCCTTAACTCTAATACTCCTAACTCTACACTGCAGCTGGTCTAACTTATTCTGCCGAGTATGGATAACACCCTCCCAGCCAGTCTCCTGCATGCCTTCTCCATTGCAGCCCACCCTCTGAGATCAAAGTGGCAGGGGGTGGGGGAGTATGCTAGAAGTCTGGTGCTCACTATCTCAGAGCCACTTCTGATCTCAGCTCTATCATATACAGTAGGCTTTAGGATTTGCTTTCTACACACTGAATAGAAGCCAGTCACTAGACAGATGAGTTTAAAATAAATTGTGAAGTGATGTAATTATGATATGCATAGTTAGATTATTATTAGCAAATCTGCTTCCTTCAGGACAAACTTATTAGCATTCATTACTGATAGCACTTTGCAGTTTTTAAACTATGGCCAGTGAGCCCAAAATGCTTTTTTGTGTTTTGAAATGCTAAATCCTTATAGCATAGTATCTAAGTAGACAAAACTCTAAGTTATTCTAAGACCGCTACACATTGGTTATGATCTGTTCAGTATTTTTAGAAGAGATGTTTATTGAGAGCCTGTCATCTTGGCTCATGCTAGACAAAAGGAAAGTGATGGCTAAGACAGTCCCTGTTCTTGAGGAGCTTCTCATGTTCTAGAAGAGGGGAATATACAATGGAGTCATTAGGGACCAGGAGGCATGTGCAATGTATAGACACAGTGAATTCTGTGACGGCCCTGAGGGAGAAACCTACTCCAGCCCAGGATATGAGTCAGAGTCAGCTAGGCAGAGAGGGGAAGGCCATTCCTGACAGGGAGATGCTTGAGCAAAGGTGAGGAGCATAAAATGGCACAGTGCTAGGGGGAAATTCTCCAAGGAGTTTCATGGTGCCTTCTGCATATTGCATTGTGGTTGCTGTGGAAAATAAAGTAATTTGAGAAATAACAGAGGTAAAAGATTTCAGGGTTGATTTATTTAGGATGAGTCAATGAGAAAGGAAGAATAGAGGCTGACACAAGGTGCCTGGTGGTGGTGTAGACTAAACCATAGAATACAGAAGGAACGGGGTTGGGAGGGAAATGCTTTCAGTCATGTTCACAATAAGTGTGGTATAGGTAAGAGGCAATTGGATGTATGGTCCATGTTTAGAGGGATAAATTTATATAGAATTAGGAGTTGTCTACAGAGAGATAGTAACTGAAACCATGAGAGGGGGTGAGTGCATAAGTCAGGTGAGGGGATGAGATCGTAAGGGATCAGCAACATTTAGGGATTAAATGGATGCTTATGTGTCTGCTTCAAAAACTCATATTTTGACTTCCTTCAATATAATGACCTGTGGTATTATAAGCATTTTTTGCGCCCTCCACAAAGATGTTCACATTCGAATCTCCAGAACTTGCAAATATAACTGTTTACCTGGCAAAAGGGAATTAAGATTGCAGAGGGAATTAAGGTTACTAATAATCTGACCTTAAAATTGGGAGGTTATCCTGGATTATGCAAATGTGCACTGTGTAATCACAAGGGTTCCTGAAAGTAGATGAAGAGTGCAAAAAAGTCAGTGTCAGAGTAATGTTAGGTGAGAAAGACTCGGCCAGTGTTTGCTGGCTTTGAAGATGGAGGAAGGGAGCCAGTAGCCAAAGACTGAGGGTGAACTCTAGAAGCCAGAGAAGGCAAAGAAAGGGCTTCTCCTCTAGACCTTCCAGAAGGCATGCAGTCCTACTGATGCCTTGATTTTAGCCCATGAGACCAATGAGACCCATTTCAGACTTCTGATTTCTCAAACTATAAAGTAATACATTTTTGTTGTCTTGAGCCAGTAAGTTTGTGGCAATGTGTTACAACAGCAATAGATGACTAATACTGAACCGTATCTTGGTTTCTCTTTGTATGCTCGGCATTCAGTAACTATCTGTGATATACAAGCTCAAAAAATTAACTTATAAATGAACAAATATGAAACTGAAGATCCTAAAGATATGTATCATTTGTCCAGAAAATTGAGATTGTGCCAGTGTAGAAACACAAGATCATTTTCTTTTTCCATTCTATATTTAGATTTTCTTTCCTTTGTTTTTGTTTTGAAGTATTCAGTCTTGAAAAATCAAAGAAAGGTGATGCTATACCAAGTTCCTAAAGAATATAAGCACATTTTATTTATAAATTGTTGACATTACAGAATCCATTAGCATTTATTTCTAAATACCAATTATTGGAAGAGTAGTTGTTATTTCATGTCATTATTTATATTTCGTGACAATTCTGCTTCCCAGTTAGATTTTAAGCCTTTAGAGGGCAGGGAGCTTGCTTTATGCCACATTGTGTCCCTGATGCCTGCAAAAATGACCAGTGAAATTTTCTTAAAGAGAACCTGCTATGGGTCAGAAAAGAGTTTATCTTGCCTTTGAGTTAAAGACAGTGATATGTAATAGCTACCTCACATTGACCCATGAGAGACCATCAGCGTATATTTAGGAATTTTGTGAACCAGTTGATGTTAGGAATTTCTAGGGCTTTTGTGAGCCAGTAGCTTGAAATTGGCCATGATGGGATTATTTACACCACAAAAATTGGCAAATAATACAAGTCAGCTTCTCATCTCAAGAGCCACATCTACAAGGATTTCATGAAGTTCCACAGGTTTTTGCGTTGGAGCATTCCTGGGTCACTTACTTAATGGTTGCATTGTATTTGCTGTCTGAAGGCTGGGCTGTTGGAGTTGTCTTCAAAACTAGTCATTTATATTTTCAGTTTTTAGCCACTTAGCAGGAAACTGGACTGGGTTAGAGAATCCATGAGAGCATGACAGATTAAAATGGAGTCTGATCGACTTCACGAAAACACAGTTGGAACAAATATCTCTATAATATTGAGGCAAGTTAAAATCCTTTATTTGAATAAGGATTTATTTCAAGTATTTCCACTCACCGTCCTATTTTAAAAGAATTCATCCTTAATGAAATAACTCTTCCAAAGTAACTCTGGTATTGTCCTTTAAAACAATTTCATTAGGAGTAGTAACAGGAACAATAAATTAAACCACAAAACAGTTTCTTTTTAGCAAAAGTTAGAGTTGTTCCACTTAGTAGCTTATGGTTGTTGATTGATTTCCAGATATATTATACATCTTCATGTAGCTCCCAGGAGAGTCATTTTCTTTAATGACTATTGTTGTCCTTGTTTATTATCCTCTCAGCTCATTCTCATCCCACTCTTTGTCAGAGAGAACTGCCACATTCCTAATTCTACTTAAATGAATAAAAAGCAAAGACCTAAAATCCAGTTCAAAAAGGATAAAGATTGTGTATCTGGGAACTTTAGTGGTAAGTCCTATCATTAATATACTGTGTGCCCCGAGCAAATTAATTGATCTGTAATATAATATTACCACTTCAAAAATGGAAATTAAATAATTTCCTAAACAACTGCTTAATTTATTATTATTGAGCTATTTAGGAACATAGATTGTACTATGTTCATGCAGTATGAAGAAAAAATAAAATGTATATGCCCTCAAGATTTATATAATCAACTAAGGTAAATAAAATAAAAAATAATTAAACAAGTTGAAATAAGACAAGGGTAATAATAGTGTATTTTGAAAAGAATGCAGATTTTGAAAGGTAGACAGGCCTAGGTTTAAATCCCAACACTATCATTCATGAGTGCATCAGCTTCACTAAGTTTTGTTTCTTCAAAGTTTGGTATTATGGATAAAACACCACATGTAAAGCACCAAGCACATAGTAAGCACTGAAAAAATGGAAATTCCAATTATTATTACAATTCTAGACAAGCCATATTTAAGACAAAATAAAATGGATTTAGAATTCTTATTAATAGAAAGTATAGGGAACCAGAAGGCAGGAGAGCAAGTTCTAATCCTGTTTGTCCCTAAATAGCTGTTTAACTTTGAACAGAGTAATTGATGATTTTAGGACTCCTTTTACCCTACAGTAAAGGCTTGTGTGGAAAGGAAAGGGGATGTGCTAGATATTTTCTAAGGTCTCTTTCATTGCTAAATATCTTATTTAGATTTATGTGTACCTTTATATAGAAATTTGATAAAAATAGTAGCCCAACATCAAAGGACAAATGGTTGCTGATGACTAAAATTATTATTACATGCTACTTTACATAACCCCTGCAGTTAACACATTCTCACTCTTCCCTTGGCTTTTGCTGAACACAGAGGATTTCATGCAGTTCCACAGGTTTTTGCCTTGGAGCTTTCCTGGGTCACTTCCTTGATGGTTGCATTGTATTTGCTGACTGAAGACTGGGCTATTGGAGTTGTCTTCAAAACTAGTCATTTATATTTTCATAACCTTTCTATTAGACCTCTACCTCCTGCCAAAATGAAGTGAGAGGGTCTATAGTATTACATCCTGCCTGAAACAATTTTAAAAAGAGATAAAATTGTGTGAAACAACAGTTTTCAATACATTGGACAAAAGGTACTAAATGCTACTGATCCCTGAAATAGGAAACAAATGAGGTCAGTCCAAACAATGGCCAAGTTCACTAACTTGAGAGAATTGGCAAAGTGTGATGCAGGGAGAAGGAAGACAGGTGGAGTTTGACAAATAACTTAAGTTGAGCAGATGGAGCTAAGAGTTAGGAGAGAAAAGGGCAGCTGGTGTTGACGGGACAGAGTTGGAAGAGGAGGTAGCTGTACAGAGAGAAACGCCAATGATCTCTGTATAGAGTCCTTCTCAATGATTCAACACAACTTTGATCAACATTCATGCATGAAGAAAAAACATGAGGCTAAGGGAAGAACCAACTGAAAGGATTCAAGGGACTAATACACGGAATCTCACAAGTATGGGAATAGTGTTTGTTCCCATGAGTAAGTCTGGAAAATCCCATTAATTTATAGCACACTGAGTATAGCACTTAGCAAAATTCTGACTATGAAGTGGGGGGTAATTTTCTCTAAATATTGCTGTAATCCTGCATAATAAACTTTTAGACAATAACTGCTCTACTGGAAATAAATTCCACAGAAAAAAAAGTGGCACCACCTTACCAAATCTTTTCCCCATTCCCAGCAAAGGCTGTGAGTGGAGAGTCTGGACTTCCACCCTTCTAGGCTGTATTGAGACATCCATCACCACCACCACTAGAGTGGTGACAAATAAAACTGGAAACCCTCAGCAAAGAAACAGAAGATATAAAGATGAACCAAATAAATATTATTCCTTAAAAATCTCAATGGATGAGTTCAATAGCAAAATGGAGAGAGAAGAAGAATCAATGAAGTGGAAGATAGAACAATGGAAATGAGCAACTCTGAACAACAGAAAGCAAATAGATTAAAATAAAATTGAACTGGGCTTTCTGGACATGTGTGACTATAACAAAAGATCTAACATTCTCATCATTACATTTCTAGAATGAGAAAAGAAAGAAGGTGGGACTGATAATGTATTTGGAGAAATAATGGCTTAAAATTTCCCAAATTTGGCAAAAAAAAACACCACATACAGATTGAAGAAAAAGAACAAATCCCAAACAAGAGAAGCCCAAAGAAATATCATAGTGAAATTTCTGAAAATTAATGTTAAAGAAAAAAACCAGACAGACATGATTAATTATATATTAAAAAAACAATTTGAATGACAACAGATTTCTCATCAAAAGCAATGGAGTCCAGAAAATTGTAGCATAATATTTTTAGAGTGTTGAAAGAAAAAGAAGTGTCAACCTAAAAATCTATTTCCAGCAAAAATATTCAAAAATTAAACATAATGCAAGACAGTCTGAGACAAAGAGAAACTAAAATAATTTGTTGCTAGTAGACCCAAACTATAGAAATGGTTGATGGAGTTTCTCTAAACAGAAATGAAATGACAATAAAAAATTGCCTTGAAACATCAGGAAGAAAGAGAGACTATGGAAAGAACAAATATATAAATAAATAAAAGAAACTTTTCTTTTCCTCTTGAGTTTTCTAAACTACAGTTGACAACTGAAGCAAAAATTATATAACACTATCTAATGCCTGACATGATTTTTGATACTATATGTAGAAGAAATATTTATAATAATTATAAGTGACAGAGGAGACATAAAGTTTGCTCTACTTCACTCAAATCAGTAAAGCATCTTATTAGTGGGCTTTGATAAATTATAAATACGTAATATAATACCTACAGAAATCAGTAAAAATCTATACACAGAGATACACCCAAAAATATTATAGATAGAATGGAATCCCAATAAAAATGTTCATATAACTGACAGAAAAATAGAAAAAAATGAGAAATGATAAATAGAATCAATAAACAGAAAACAAAAAATAAAGTGTCAGGTTTAAGCCTTAACATTTGAATAATTTCATGAAATGTAAATGGTTGAAATGCACCAATTAAAAGATATATAGGTAAAGTAGATATAGAGAACATGACCCAACTAAATGCTATCTACAAGAGCCACTTCAAATATAGTGATATGGGTAGGCTCAAAGAAAATGGATGGAAAAAGATTCATAATGCAAATATTAATTTTAAAAACAAAGCAGGAATGGCTATATTAATGTCAGATAAAGTAGACTTCAGAGCAAAGAAAATTATCAGAGGCAGAGAGGGACATTATATAATGACAAAAAGGTCAGCCCACAAACAAAGACTTGGCAACCATAGCTATGTAAGCATCCAAGTAACAGAATTACAAGATAACTGAAATACAAACAGAAAAAAAGAAGAATAAATAGATAAATCTAAAAATACAGTTAGAGCCTTCAACATTCTTCTCTCAAAAATTAAAAAAAACAACTAGACATAAAATCAGCAAAAGTGAAGAATGTATAAATCAAAAAGTGGCTGAGGAATATCTCAATAGACTAGAGGTTTATTTTGCCAAAGGCGAGTACCTGTCCAGGTAAAAGAAACACAAGTCACTGTAGAGTCTGTGACCTGTGCTTTCTCCAAAGAGGGTTTTGGGAACTTCAGTATTTAAAGGGGAAAGAACAAGCAGTAAGAGAAGAAAAGAAAAACAAGAGGGGAGGATAGGCAATGAGGCCAGTGGTTGCATTCTTTTTTTTTATTTTTATTTTTATTTATTTATTATTATTATTATTATTATACTTTAAGTTTTAGGGTACATGTGCACAATGTGCAGGTTTGTTACATATGTATATATGTGCCATGTTGGTGTGCTGCACCCATTAACTCGTCATTTAGCATTAAGTATATCTCCTAATGCTATCCTTCCCCCCTCCCACCACCCCACAACAGTCCCTGGTGTGTGATGTTCCCCTTCCTGTGTCCATGAGTTCTCATTGTTAAATTCCCACCTATGAGTGAGAACATGAGGTGTTTGGTTTTTTGTCCTTGTGATAGTTTGGTGAGAATGATGGTTTCCAGCTTCATCCATGTCCCTAAAAAGGACATGAACTCATCCTTTTTTATGGCTGCATAGTATTCCATGGTGTATATGTGCCACATTTTCTTAATCTAGTCTATCATTGTTGGACATTTGGGTTGGTTCCAAGTCTTTGCAATTGTGAATAGTGCCGCAATAAACATACGTGTGCATGTGTCTTTATAGCAGCATGATTTATAGTCCTTTGGGTATGTACCAGTAATGGGTTGGCTGGGTCAAATGGTATTTCTAGTTCTAGATCCCTGAGGAATCACCACACTGACTTCCACAATGGTTGAACTAGTTTACAGTCCCATCAACAGTGTAAAAGTGTTCCTATTTCTCCACATCCTCTCCAGCACCTGTCGTTTCCTGACTTTTTAATGATCGCCATTCTAACTGGTGTGAGATGGTATCTCATTGTGGTTTTGATTTGCATTTCTCTGATGGCCAGTGATGATAAGCATTTTTTCATGTGTTTTTTGGCTGCATAAACGTCTTCTTTTGAGAAGTGTCTGTTCATATCCTTTGCCCACTTTTTGATGGGGTTGTTTGTTTTTTTCTTGTAAATTTGTTGGAGTTCATTGTAGATTCTGGATATTAGCCCTTTGTCAGATGAGTAGCTTGCAAAAATTTTCTCCCATTCTGTAGGTTGCCTGTTCACTCTGATGGTAGTTTGTTTTGCTGTGCAGAAGCTCTTTAGTTGAATTAGATCCCATTTGTCAATTTTGGCTTTTGTTGCCATTGCTTTTGGTGTTTTAGACATGAAGTCTTTGCCCATGCTATGTCCTGAATGGTATTGCCTAGGTTTTCTTCTAGGGTTTTTATGGTTTTAGGTCTAACATGTAAGTCTTTAATCCATCTTGAATTAATTTTTGTATAAGGTGTAAGGAAGGGATCGAGTTTCAGCTTTCTACCTATGGCTAGCCAGTTTTCCCAGCACCATTTATTAAATAGGGAATCCTTTCTCCATTGCTTGTTTTTCTCATGTTTCTCAAAAATCAGATAGTTGTAGATATGAGGCATTATTTCTGAGGGCTCTGTTCTGTTCCACTGGTCTACATCTCTGTTTTGGTACTAGTACCATGCTGTTTTGGTTACTGTAGCCTTGTAGTATAGTTTGAAGTCAGGTAGTGTGATGCCTCCAGCTTTGTTCTTTTGGCTTAGGATTGACTTGGCAATGCGGGCTCCTTTTTGGTTCCATATGAACTTTAAAGTAGCTTTTTCCAGTTCTGTGAAGAAAGTCATTGGTAGCTTGATGGGGACGGCATTGAATCTATAAATTACCTAGGGCAGTATGGCCATTTTCATGATATTGATTCTTCCTACCCATGAGCATGGAATGTTCTTCCATTTGTTTTTATACTCTTTTATTTCATTGAGCAGTGGTTTGTAGTTCTCCTTGAAGAGGTCCTTCACATCCCTTGTAAGTTGGATTCCTAGGTATTTTATTCTCTTTGAAGCAATTGTGAATGGGAGTTCACTCATGATTTGGCTCTCTGTTTGTCTGTTATTGGTGTATAAGAATGCTTGTGATTTTTGCACATTGATTTTGTATCCTGAGACTTTGCTGAAGTTGCTTATCAGCTTAAGGAGATTTTGGGCTGAGATGATGGGGTTTTCTAGATATACAATCATGTCATCTGCAAACAGGGACAATTTGCCTTCCTCTTTTCCTAATTGAATGTGCTTTATTTCCTTATCCTGCCTGATTGCCCTGGTCAGAACTTCCAACACTATGTTGAATAGGAGTGATGAGAGGGGGCATCCCTGTCTTGTGCCAGTTTTCAAAGGGAATGCTTCCAGTTTTTTTCCATTCAGTATGATATTGGCTGTGGGTTTGTCATAGATAGCTCTTATTATTTTGAGATGTGTCCCATCAATACCTAATTTATTGAGAATTTTTAGCGTGAAGGGTTGTTGAAATTTGTCAAAGGCCTTTTCTGCATCTATTGAGATAATCATGTGGTTTTTGTCTTTGGTTCTGTTTGTATGCTGGATTACATTTATTGATTTTCTTATGTTGAACCAGACTTGCATCCCAGGGTTGAAGCCCACTTGATCATAGTGCATAAGCTTTTTGATGTGCTGCTGGATTCGGTTTGCCAGTATTTTGTTGAGGATTTTTGCATCAATGTTCATCAAGGATATTGGTCTAAAATTCTCTTTTTTTGTTGTGTCTCTGCCAGGCCTTGGTGTCAGGATGATGCTGGCCTCATAAAATGAGTTAGGCAGGATTCCCTCTTTTTCTATTGATTGGAATAGTTTCAGAAGGAATGGTACCAGCTCCTCCTTGTACCTCTGGTAGAATTTGGCTGTGAATCCATCTGGTCCTGGACTTTTTTTGGTTGGTAAGCTATTAATTATTGCCTGAATTTCAGAGCCTGTTATTGGTCTATTCAGAGATTCAAGTTCTTCCTGGTTTAGTCTTGGGAGAGTGTATGTGTCGAGGAATTTATCCATTTCTTCTAGATTTTCTAGTTTATTTGCATAGAGGTGTTTATAGTATTCTCTGATGGTAGTTTGTATTTCTTTGAGGTCAGTGGTGATACCCCCTTTGTCATTTTTTATTGTGTCTATTTGATTCTTCTCTCTTTTCTTCTTTATTAGTCTTGCTTGCGGTCTATCAATTTTGTTGATCTTTTCAAAAAACCACCTCCTGGATTCATTGGTTTTTTGAAGGGTTTCTTGTGTCTCTATTTCCTTCAGTTCTGCTCTGATCTTAGTTATTTCTTGCCTTCTGCTAGCTTTTGAATGCGTTTGCTCTTGCTTCTCTAGTACTTTTAATTGTGATGTTAGGGTGTCAATTTTAGATCTTTCCTGATTTCTATTGTGGGCATTTAGTGCTATAAATTTCCCTCTACACACTGCTTTGCAAGTGTCCCAGAGATTCTGGTATGTTGTGTCTTTGTTCTCTTTGGTTTCAAAGAACATCTTTATTTCTGCCTTCATTTTGTTATGTACACAGTACTCATTCAGGAGCAGGTTGTTCAGTTTCCATGTAGTTGAGTGGTTTTGAGTGAGTTTCTTAATCCTGCGTTTTAGTTTGATTGCACTGTGGTCTGAGAGACAGTTTGTTTTAATTTCTGTTCTTTTACATTTGCTGAGGAGTGCTTTACTTTCAACTATGTGGTTAGTTTTGGAATAGGCATGGTGTGGTGCTGAAAAGAATGTATATTCTGTTGATTTGGGGTGGAGAGTTCTGTAGATGTCTATTAGGTCCACTTGGTGCAGAGCTGAGTTCAATTCCTGGATATCCTTGTTAACTTTCTGTCTCGTTGATCTGTCTAATGTTGACAGTGGGGTGTTAAAGTCTCCCATTATCATTGTGTGGGGGTCTAAGTCACTTTGTAGATCACTAAGGACTTACTTTATGAATGTGGGTGCTCCTGTGTTGGTTGCATATATATTTAGGAGAGTTAGCTCTTCTTGTTCAATTGATCCCTTTACCATTATGTAATGGCCTTCTTTGTCTCTTTTGATCTTTGTTGGTTTAAAGTCTGTTTCATCCAAGACTAGGATTGCAACACCTGCCTTTTTTTGTTTTCCATTTGCTTGGTAGATCTTCATCCATCCCTTTATTTTGAGCCTATGTGTGTTTCTGCATGTGAGATGGGTTTCCTGAATACAGCACACTGATGGGTCTTGACTCTTTATCCAATTTACCAGTCTGTGCCTTTTAATTGGAGCATTTAGCCCATTTCCATTTAAGGTTAATATTGTTACGTGTGAATTTGATCCTGTCATTATGATGTTAGCTGGTTATTTTGCTTGTTAGTTGATGCAGTTTTTTCCTAGCCTTGATGGTCTTTACAATTTGTCATGTTTTTGCAGTGGCTGGTACCGGTTGTTCCTTTCCATGTTTAGTGCTTCCTTCAGGAGCTCTTTTAGGGCAGGTGACAAAATCTCTCGGCATTTGCTTGTCTGTGAAGTATTTTATTTCTCCTTCACTTATGATGCTTAGTTTGGCTGGATATGAAATTCTGGGTTGGAAATTATTTTCTTTAAGAATGTTGAATATTGGCCCCTACTCTCTTCTGGCTTGTAGAGTTTCTGCAGAGAGATCAGATGTTAGTCTGATGGGCTTCCCTTTGTGGGTAACCCAACCTTTATCTCTGGCTGCCTTTAACATTTTTTCCTTCATTTCAACTTTGGTGTATCTGACAATTATGTGTCTTGGAGTTGCTCTTCTCGAGGAGTATTTTTGTGGCGTTCTCTGTGTTTCCTGAATTTGAATGTTGGCCTGTCTTGCTAGATTGGGGAAATTCTCCTGGATAATATCCTGCAGAGTGTTTTCCAACTTGGTTCCATTCTCCCCGTCACTTTCAGGTACACCAATGAGACGTAGATTTGGTCTTTTCCCATAGTCCCATATTTCTTGGAGGCTTTGTTCATTTCTTTTTATTCTTTTTTCTCTAAACTCTTCACGCTTCATTTCATTCATTTTGTCTTCCATCACTGATACCCTTTCTTCCAGTTGATTGCATCAGTTACTGAGGCTTGTGCATTCGTCACGTAGTTCTCGTGCCATGGTTTTCAGCTCCATCAGGTCCTTTAAGGACTTCTCTGCATTGGTTATTCTAGTTATCCATTCATCTAATTTTTTTTCAAAGTTTTTAACTTCTTTGCCATTGGTTCGAACTTCCTCCTTTACCTCGGATTAGTTTGATCTTCTGAAGCCTTCCTCTCTCAACTCGTCAAAGTCATTCTCCATGCAGCTTTGTTCCATTGCTGGTGAGGGGCTCTGTTCCTCTGGAGGAGGAGAGGTGCTCTGATTTTTAGAGTTTCTGGTTTTTCTGCTCTGTTTTTTCCCCATCTTTGTGGTTTTATCTACCTTTGGTCTTTGATGATGGTAACCTACAGATGGGGTTTTGGTGTGGATATCCTGTTTGTTAGTTTTCCTTCTAACAGTCAGGACCCTCAGCTGCAGGTCTGTTGGAGTTTACTGGTGGTCCACTCCAGATTCTGTTTGCCTGGGTATCACCAGCGGTGGCTGCAGAACAGCAGATATTGGTGAACCGCAAATGCTGCTGCCTGATCGTTCCTCTGGAAGTTTTGTCTTAGAGGAGTACCCGGCTGTGTGAGGTATCAGTCTGCCCCTACTGGGGGGTGCCTCCCAGTTAGGCTACTCGGGGGTCAAGGACCCACTTGAGGAGGCAGTCTGCCCATTCTCAGATCTCAAGCTGTGTGCTGGGAGAACCACTACTCTCTTCCAAGCTGTCCGACAGGGACATTTAAACCTGCAGAGGTTGTTGCTGTCTTTTGTTTGTCTGTGCCCTGCCCCCAGAGGTGGAGCCTACAGAGGCAGGCAGGCCTCCTTGAGCTGTGATGGGCTCCACCCAGTTGGAGCTTCCCAGCCACTTTGTTTACCTACTCAAGCCTGGGCAATGGCGGGCGCCCCTCCCCCAGCCTGGCTGCTGCCCTGCTGTTTGATCTCAGACTGCTGTGCTAGCAATGAGTGAGGCTCCGTGGGTGTAGGACTCTCCGAGCCAGGTGTGGGATATAATCTCCTGGTGTGCCATTTGATAAGCCCATTGGAAAAGTGCAGCATGAGGGTGGGAGTGACCCAATTTTCCAGGTGCCATCTGTCATCCCTTTCTTTGACTAGGAAAGGGAATTCCCTGACCCCTTGTGCTTCCCAGGTGAGGCAATGCCTCACCCTGCTTCGGCTCATGCATAGTGTGCTGCACCCACTGTCCTGCACCCACTGTCTGGGTGTCACTCCCCAGTGAGATGAACCCGGTACCTCAGTTGGAAATGCAGAAATCACCTGTCTTCTGCAATGCTCATGCTGGGTGCCATAGACTGGAGCTGTACCTATTTGGCCATCTTGGCTCCACCACCCCCAGTGGTTGCATTCTTGTGAGGCTCTGATTAGTGTTCAGTGAATCTATATTTTACATGTGAAAAGCAGGAGTAAGGGAAAAAGTAATGAATTTGTCTCACATCCAATAAATCTACATTTTACATAAGATAAAGTGAGCATGTAAATTGCAGCTGTCTGTTTGGGAACAAACAGAAGGCAATTTTCTGCATGACTCAGTTCCCAAGCTTAAGTTTCCCTTTGGCATAGTGAGTGTTGGGCCCAAGAGTCTATATTTTTCTTTCACAAATGCAACACCATCAACCAACCTAATAAAAATTTTACAGACCATTCAAGAACAGCATAATACACATTCTCTTCAAGCACCCACAGAACATATATGAAAATATTATGGAAATTTTTAAGTCTCAACTTACAATTCTATACTCAGCAGATTTTTTTGAAAAATCAAAGGCCATATAGAGACTTTTCAGGTACACAAAACCTGAAAGAATTCATTAGCAGGCAACTTGCACTACAAGAAAGACTTTACCACCAGCAATCCTGCAATGCCAGAAATATTAAAGAAAATCTTTCAGACGGAAGGAATATACTACCAGATGGAAATCTGGATGTTCACAAAAGAGTAAATGGTACAGGAAATGGCAGCTATATTGGCTAACAACTTTTTTCTCCTATAATTTCAATGTATTACAAAGACAGTTATTTAAATAAAAACAATAATGCATTGTGGGTCTTACAATGTTCATAAAATTAAAATGTAAGACAAAAATAGCACAGAGTGAGAGTGGAAGAAATAAAAGTATACACATATGAGTCCTGTACTGTGAATTGGTGCAACATTACTTAAAGGTAGACTTTAATAAAATGTATGCCACGTGTTGACAAACTATAGCTCACAGATCAATCTGGCCCACAGCCTGTTTTTGCATGGTTGATAAGCTAGTAATAGTTTTACATTTTTAAAATTTTAGTAAAAAAGATATGTATCAGAGACTGGATGTGGCCCACAAAGCCTAAAACTTATTATCTGGCCATTAGAGAAAAAGACTGCCAGCTCTCAATATATATTAGAAACTCTAATGCAACCCCTAAAATAGCAACATGAAGAGTTACAGCTAATAAACCAACAAAAAAAGATTCAATGGAATAAAATTTGCTCAGGTGATCTGAAAGAAGGAAAAAGAATTTAAAAAGGAAAGGAGAAACAAACAAGAAATGGGACAAATTGAAAACTAACAGCAAGGTGATAGTTTCACACCTAACCACACTAGTAGTCACACTGAAAGTAAATGGTCTTAACACCCTAACTGAAGGACAGAAATTGTCAGGTAACATTAAAATGCAAGAAAAATGCTACATATAGCAAATGAATTTTAAATATAAAAATGCTATAAAATTGATAAAAGGGTGAGATAAGATATACTATGCTAACACTCCATGAAAACCGGAATAACTATATTAATGTCAGACAAGGTAAAATTCAAGACTAAATTACAAAAAATGAAAGGGTATCTTACATACTACTCAAAAGATTAGTTAGTTAAGATGATATGACAATTGTAAACATTTATGCAGCTAATGATAGAGCTTCAAAATAAGTGAAACAGGCCAGGCACGGTGGCTCATGCCTGTAATCCCAGCACTTTGGGAGGCCAAGGTGGGCAAATCACGAGGTCATGAGATCAAGACCACTCTGGCTAACACGGTAAAACCCAATCTCTACTAAAAATACAACAAATTAGCTCAGTGTAGTGGCATACTCCTGTAATCCCAGCTACTCATGAGGCTGAGGCAGGAGAATTGCTTGAACCTGGGAGGTGGAGGTTGCAGTGAGCCGAGATCATGCCACTGCACTCCAGCCTGGGCCACAGAGCGAGCCTCCGTCAAAAAAAAAAAAAAAAAAATGGAACAAAACTGATAGAACTTTCAGGAGAAATTGGAAAATTCACAACTATAGCTTGAGATTTCAGCACTCTTCTCTCAATAATTAATAGGGTAAGTAAATAGAAAATCAGTAATAATATAGAGGACAGTAATACTTTCTATAAAGTGAACATAATTGATAATTGTATAACATTTCATCCAATGACAACAGAATACATATTCTTTTCAAGTGAACACAAAACATTTTCCAAGATAATTAACATTCTGTGCCATAAAATGTGTCAATAAATTTAAAAGGATTCAAGTTATATAAAGTATGTACTTTGACCATAATGGAATTAAGCTAGAAATCAGTAACAGAAAGATCTCTGGAAAATTCTCAAATAGTTAGAAACTAAATAGCACACTTCCAAATAACCCATAGGTCAAAGAAGAAATCAAAAGGACATTAAAAACTAATTTTGAGTGGAATGAAAATGACAACATAACATATACAAATCCATGAATTGCACTAAACAGTAGTTAGCAAGAAATTTGTAAATTTGTATAGCCTATGTTCATAAAATATAAACTATTGCCTTTATTAGAAAAAAGAGAAAGATTCCAAATCAATGATCTGAAATTTTACCTTTGAAACCTAAAAAAAATCAAACAAAATCCAAAGTAAGCAGAATAGAGGAAATAATAAACAGCAGAGTGAAAAATAATAAAATTAAAAACTCAGAAAGAATAAATTACTGAAACTAATAGCTGTCACTTTGAAATAAAAAAATTGCTAAATTTCTAACCAGAGAAATCAGGAAAAGAAGAAGGAAAGAATTCACCAATATCAGTCATGGGAGAGGTGACATCACTACATATTCTAGTTAGTAACATGATAAGTAATTATCATGAAGAATTTTGTGGCCATAATTTAGATAACTGAGATGAGATGGGCATGTTCACAAAGAGATATATAACCAGAGTTGCCCTACATCTATGAATGACATTGAATTTGAAGTAAAAACATTTCCACAAGAAAAACTCAGAGCCTGGTTGTCTTCACTGCAGAATTCTATAAAATGTTGGAGAAAGAAATAATTCCAATTTTACATAAACTCTTCCAGACAATTGAAGACAAGACAGTACTTACCAACTCATTCTACATGGCCAGCATTATACTCAAGCCCAACAAAATTGTAAGAAAATACAGACCAATCTACTTCATAAATGTAGAAGCTGAAATAACTTAAAAAAAGAAAATTGTAAAATGAATCCAAAAATATATAAAACAGGTGGGATAAATATTTTAAAATATCAATCAATGCAATTCACCATATTAACAAACATATATATATATATGTATATGAATATCTCAACATATGCAGTAAAAACATTTGGCAAAACCCATTATCCATTCCTGATACTTTAAAAAAATCTCAGCAAACTATGAGTAGAAAGTAACTGCCTCAACCTGATAAAAACACCTACCAAAAAAATTTATTATATCTACCAACATACTTAATGGTGATGGAAAGAGTGCTATCTCTCCATGATCATTAACAAAAGAAAGATATTTACTCTTTGCACTTATATTCAACATTGTGGTGGAGGTTCCAGCCAGTTCAATTAGGCAAAAGGAGAAAGGAAGGAAAGAAGGAAGGAAGGAAGGAAGGAAGGAAGGAAGGAAGGAAGGAAGGAAGGGAGGGAGGGCATCCATATTGAAGAGAAAGAAACAAAATTGTCTTTATTTGCAAATGACATAATTGTGTATACAGAAAATGATGGAATATACCAAAAAAGCTACTAAAACTATTAAGTAAGTTTAGCAAAATAGCAAAACAAAAGGGTAATATGCTGAAATAAATTGTATTTATATGTGCTAGGAATTAACAACTGGACATTGAAAGAAACATGATAACACGTATAATATCATGAGATATGAAATGCTTAATGAAAATCTGAAAAAATATAAAAAATGTAAAAAAAATATATAAAATGTGAAAGAACTATACATTGAAAACTATAAAATATTGCTGAGAGAAGCTAAATAAGACCATGCCCCAGAAGACTCAATACTCTTAAGATGTTAATAGTCCACCAAATTGATTTATAGATTTGATGCAATCTCAATTAAAATATCAGCTGTATGTACATAGAAAATAACAAGAATAATCTAAAATTCACAGGGAGTGAAAAGACCTAGGATAGATAGAACAACTTTGAAACAGAAGAATAAAGTTGAAAGACTGCTACTGTCTAATTTCAAGATGTATTATAAGCTATACTAATCCAGACCATGTGATATTAGTATCCAAGATCAGCAAATAGGTTAATGGAAAAGAGTAGATAGCCCAGAACTAGATCTGTATATATATTGACAGCTATATATTGTCAAGAAAAGTGCCAATGCAATTTGATATGATTTGGCTCTATTTTCCCCCCCAAATCTCATCTCAAATTTTAATCCCCATGTGTTGAGGGAGGGATCTGGTGGGAGGTGACTGGATCATGGGGTCGGATTTCCCCCTTGCTGTTCTCATGATGGTGAGTGAGTTCTCATGGGATCTGGTTATTTGATGACTGCCTGGTACTTCCCCCTTCTCTCTCTCTCCTGCTGCCATGTAAGACGTGCCTTGCTTCCCTTTCACCTTCCAACATGATTATAAGTTTTCGGAAACATCCCCAGCCATGTGGAGCTGTGAGTCAATTAAACCTCTTTTGTTTATAAATAAGCCAGTCTCAGGTAGTATCTTTATAGTAGTGTGAGAATGGACTAATACGTAATTCAATGGAGAAATAATAATGTTTTTAACAAATGGTGCTGGAATTATTGAACATTCTTACGCAAATTTTAAAAAACAATAAAAGCTTTCATTAATATCTCACATGATATACAAAAATTAACACAAAATAGACTATTGATCTAAATGTAAACCTAAAACTATAAAATTTCTAGAAAAGCATAGACAAATTTTTATGACTCTGGGTTGGGCAAAGATCTCATAGATACAACATCAAAAGCATGAACTGTGAAAGAATAGATTGATAAATTGGACTTCATCAAATTTATGAACTTATGTTCCTTAAAAAAAACTATTAAGATAATGAGTGGCAAGGCACAGACTGGGAGAAATTATTTGCAAATTATATGCATGATAAAATATTTGTGTTCAATTTACAAAGAACTTTAAAACTCCATAATATGAAAACAGTCTGATAAAAAAGGAAAAAAAGATTTGAGCAGACACCTCAACAAAGAAGATATATGAATTGCAAATAAACAGATGAAAAGATGCTGAATAAACATCATTAATTATCAGAGAAATGAAATTAAAATCACAATCCGACACTATTGCACCTCTATTAGCATGACGAAAATCAACAATTATGGGTAAGGATGTCAAAGAACTGGAACACAGACAATGCTGGCAGGAATATAAGGTGGCACAACCATTTCGGGAAACTGTTTGGCAGTTTCTTAAACAGTTGCAAATATTAATACAAGCCTGTTGCATGATCCAGCCATTTCATTTCTAGGTATTTACCCAAAAGAAATGAAAATATAGCCACAGGCTGAAAGCTGGAAACAACCTAGACACCCAATAACAGCTGAATAGACAAACAGATTGTGGTTTACCCATACAATAAAACATTAGTCCAGTACAAAGGAATGAACAACAACATGGATGAATCTCACAATCTTTATTCTGAGGGGAAACATCTAGACAAATGATGTCCTATTATATGATGACATTTGTATAAACCTCACATGCAAACTAATCTATAGCGACAAAAGGCAGATAAGTGCTTGCCTGTGATGATGGAGGTGCGAGAGGCTGAGAGGGGCAATGTAGAAAGAAATTACAAAAGGAGTAAGGAAACCATTGAGGCTGATTGATATATTCAGTATCTTGATTGTGGCAATAATTCCATGGTATATATTCATGCACATGTCAAAACTCATATTATACACTTTAAATATGTGCAGTTTCTTACATGTCAATTAAATCTCATGAAAGTTGTTTTACAAAAACTTTTTTAAACTAACTTTTTTATTGCCTGTAACTTTATTTTTCTAGCACCGTAGACAATATCAAGTGAATTGAATAATGCCTGTTGGAAGCCTACAATGTCTCACGTACAATAAAGTCCAACAGATGGGACCCTCTTCTGAGTCTTATTGCCTTCTCTTTCAAATTATATTTGAATCTTAGAGAAAACATTAATTTTCGCTAAGAAAATAAGAGAAAAATTATATATTTTTATATTACATATTTATATTATATATTATATATTTATATTATATATTTTTATCTATAAGAGAAAAATTATATTTGAATCTTAGAGAAAGCTAACTCTTGTTGAAAAATCATTATGTGCTGGGAATTTTCCTAACCTCCCTTCTTTAATCTTCCCAACAATCCTATGAAGATGGTACTTTCATTACCCTCATGTAGTCGATAAATAAACTGAAGCGCAAATAGGTTAAGACACCTTCCCAAGGTCATGAATCCAATGCACAGCCTTCAGATCTGAAGGCCAGCTCCAGAATCTCAACAGTGCCCTACTGTGATCTTTCACAATCACAGAGTTGCAGGACCATACACCCCTTCTTGGGTCTACATCCTCTTTCTGAATTTCTCTTTCTGCTTTTCTCTCTAACAGCTGTTTTTGATGCTTCTTTACCTTTTAGTGTATCCTTTTTTTATAGGAATAAGACCTTTTTCTTTTACACTACTGAATCTGAGAATGTAAAACCATTGTTTGGATGTAACAGCTAGGAAACAGTTCTTAAATGGTGACACAAGCATTTCTGAGCTTACCATTCAGGTGTGCTCCCATTCTGGTACACAGTAGAACTCTGTGGGCCCTAAAGGGATGCCTGCACAGGGACCACATTACCATAGGCTATATAGAGTGCACACCAGCATCCACTTCACAAGCCTTGCCAAGGAAGAAAGGCTTCCATGTGAATGAATTTCAGGAAAATGGAAGGCTACTCCTTTCAGAGTTCAGGATTTGCTGTTTCCCTAAGCTCTCATAGCTGTATAATAAATGCAAAAAGACTGAGAACCCTGGTTTCTTACAGGAAAAACAAAGGGAAAAGGAAAGAAAAGTAAAAAGACCTGTTTGAGTCATGTTTACAAGAAAACATAAATGAATAATCTCTTAGGATCCTTCCAGTAGCAGGCTAAAGGATACAGTCCCCGGTGATTTGTGACAGTCTGTGTTGGCTATGACCACATACACAGTCTCCCATTTTATGCACAAGCAGTTTTATGGCTCTGTTGTTTTTTCGCCTGCTGTTTTTCACATTAACTAGAAAGCTGGCCTTAGACATTGAGCAAAATGAGACTGCCTAATTTCTCCTATGTTAGTAGCAGTTCATGCTTTGGTAAATCAAGGTTAACAAAAGAACTGCTTTATGCAAATTGGACATGTGAAAATCCTGAATACATGATTTTTAATTTTAAATGCTCATAGGAGACATTTTCTAAGCTAATGTTCTTAACAGTAATGTTTTAAAAGAATACAACCCATATTTCCTGAAAAGGTTATTGAATATTTTGTTTTTCTTACTCCTTGCTTAAATTTCTTATTAATATTGTGTTTAATAACTTTAAATCACACTTCCTGATTGTTTATTTTAAGTATAGTTATGTTGTTTACAAGCAAATTAGCTTCCTGGAGTCATTTAAAATAAACAGTAATAAATATAAGATGATATTCAAGAGGCATGAAGAGGAAATAAATTATTGTAGAAAAAGTAGAGTAATAACTGAAAAAATAAAGTTGTTATAAGTCATGAATAGGATTTTTGGACAAAATAAAACATAATTAAAATACATTTTAAAAATCTACCCTAGGAATTCTGAGAATCATAGGCAGGAACTATAATGAACAAATATGGATGCCTACATATAAACGTATAGAAATTACAAAATCCATGTGTCATTTGAATATGTGATATGGTTTGGCTGTGTCCCAACCCAAATCTCATCTTGAATTGAAACTCCCACAATTCCCATATGTCACGGGAGGAACCCATTGGGAGGTGATTGAATTATGGGGGTGGGTCTTTCCTGCACTGTTCTTGTTAATGAATGAGTCCCACAAGATCTGATGGTTTTAAAAATGGGAGTTTCCCTACACAAGCTCTCTTCTCTTTGCCTGCCACCATCCACGTAAGATGTGACTTGTTCTTCCTTGCCTTCTGCCATTATTGTTGAGGCCTCCCCAACCACGTGGAACTGTGACTTCAATTAAACCTCTTTTGTGAATTGCCCAGTCACAGATATGTCTTTGTCAGCAGCATGAAAATGGGTTAATACAGTAAATTGGTACCACTAGAGTGGGACATTGCTGAAAAGATACCTGAAAATATGAAAGTGACTTTGGAACTGGGTAACAGGCAGAGATTGGAACAGTTTAGAGGGCTCAGAAGAAGACAGGAAAATGTGGGAAAGTTTGGAACTTCCTAGAAACTAGTTGTATGACTGACAAAAATGGTGATAGTGATATGAACAAGGTCCAAGTTGAGGTGGTCTCAGATGGAGATGAGGAACTTGTTGGGGACTGGAGCAAAGGTGACTCTTGTTATGTTTCAGCAAAGAGACTGGTGGCATTTTGCCCCTGCCCTAGAGATTTGTGGAACTTTGAACTTGAGAGAGTTGATTTAGGGTATCTGGCAGAAGAAATTTCTAAGCAGCAAAGCATTTAAGAGGCAACTAGTCTGCTGTTAAAGGCATTCAATTTTATAAGGAAGCAGAGCATAAAATTTCGGAAAACTTACAGCCTGACAATGTGATAGAAAAGAAAAATTCATTTTCTGAGGAGAAATTTAAGCTGGCTGCAGAAATTTGCATAAGTAACAAGGAGCTGAGTGTTAATCCCCAAGACAATGGGAAAAATATCTCCAGGGCATGTCAGAGGTCTCCACAGCAGCCCCTCCCATCACAGGCCTGGAGGTCTAGGAGAAAATGGTTTCATGGGCCTGCCCAGGGTCCCTGTGCTGTGTGCAGCCTAGGAACTTGGTGCCCTGCATCCCAGCCACTCCAGCCCTGACTAAAAGGGGCCAAGGTACAGCTCAGGCTTTTGCTTCAGAGGGCAGAAGTCCCAAGCCTTGGCAGCTTTCACGTGGTGTTGAGTGTGCACGTGCACAGAAGTCAAGAACTGAGGTTTGGGAACCTCCACCTAGATTTCAGAAAATGTATGGAAATGTCTCGATGCACAGGCAGAAGTTTGCTGCAGGGGCGGGGCCTTCATGGAGAACCTTTGCTAGCTCAGTGAGGAAGGGAAATGTGGGATTGGAGCCCCCACACAGACTCCCTACTGGGGCATCACCTAGTGGAGCTGTGAAAAAGGATCATTGTCCTCCAGACTCTAGAATGGTAGATCCACTGACAGTTTGCACCTTGTACCTGGAAAAGCTGCACACACTGAACGCCAGCTAGTGAAAACAGCCAGGAGGCAGGCTATACTCCGCAAAGCCACAGAAGCGGAGCTGCCCAAGACCATAGGAACCCACCTCTTGCATCAGCATGACCTGGATGTGAGACATGGAGTCAAGGGAGATCATTTTAGAGCTTTAAGATTTGACTGCGCTGCTGAATTTCAGACTTGCATGGGGCCGGTAGCCCGTTTGTTTTGGCCAATTTCTCCCATTTGGAACTGCTGTATTTACCTAGTGCCCACACCCCCATTGTATTTAGGAAGTAACTAATTTTCTTTTGATTTTACAGGCTCATAGGCAGAAGGGACTTGTCTTGTCTCAGATGAGACATTGGACTGCGGACTTCTGTGTTAATGATGAAATGAGTGAAGACTTTGGGGGACTTTTTTGGGAAGGCATGATTGGTTTTGAAATATGAGGACATGATATTTGGGAGGGGCCAGGGACAGAATTATATGGTTTGGCTGTGTCCCCACCCAGATCTCATCCTGAATTGTAACTCCCACAGTTCCCACATGTTGTGGAAGGAACTTGGTGGGAGGTGATTGAATTATGGGGGCAGGTCTTTCCTTTGCTCTTCTCGTTATAGTGAATGAGTCTCACGAGATCTAATAGTTTTTAAAATGGGAGTTTGTCTGCACAAGCTCTCTTCTGTTTGCCTGCCATCATCCATGTAAGATGTGGCTTGCTTATCCTTGCCTTCCACCATGATTGTAAGGCCTTCCCAGCCACATGGAACTGTGAGTCTAATTAAACCTCTTTCTTTTGTAAATTGCCCAGTCTTGGGTATGTGTTTTTCAGCAGCGTGAAAATGGACTGATACAATATGCTTTTGAGTAATTTTGTCTTTGCTTTTTAAATTTTACTATTTAAGGTGATAGTCATTCGAAAAAGACTCTTTCTTTTACAAATACAAATGAAAGTTGAAAATCATCACTGTTTTGTAGCTTCAAAAAGCCATTCACTGTCTGCAAAGCTATTGGTTTTGCACATAGTATCCTGTGGTCATTCATTCCCCTTGATTAATTTCATTAGAAAGTGACATGGCATTTCACTGCCAGATGCCTAATGTAATTCCTGGGGCATTCTTGGCACCCAGATATTTTTTAAGTAACTAATGCATGGTTATGAGCAATGTTTTTCTTTCATAAAGCCATAAAATATTGAAGGCATAAATGGATTTTATATCTTCTTTACAAGTTGTGTAGTTCAAACTTTATGGCTTTGTAAAATAATAAATTAATTTGTTAATTAACTTAAGCGTATTATATTTGAGAGGTTTTAAAACCTGTTTGTCTTGCCAGGGAGGGACAATTACAATTTGCAATTCTGTTTCCTGGTCTCAGTAGCAAACCAATTTTGTTTTATTTGCATCTGAGATCAAGAGAAACAATGACAAAACTCTTGGCTTAGCAATAAATAAAGAATCTTTGAACAGGAAAAAATACACACACATACACATATGCATGTGTATATGTGTTTATATATATATATACGCACACATGCATACAAAAATTTAGAATGGTGGTTATCTTTGGAGATAATAGATGGGAGATGAGACAGCTAGATATGATAGTTGATGGAATGACTAGTGGAACAAAATAGCAGTTCTCCGGGCTCTTCCATGGACTGAAGAAAATAACAAAATAATCAGAAGTCCAACAAAAGTCTTCTGAAGAGGATAAGGCCAAATTTATTTATTCTAAACTGTAAATATCATTTACTTCAACCCAATAATTCTCAAACCTACTATGAATTGAAATTTCCTGAGAAATTATGTCCATTATGCGATCAAGAAAAAATTTCAAGGCATACAAAAAGTTAAAAAAAAACCACAGTTTCAACACAATGTATGTGAAGGCATTGGCTGCCAGTAGACCTGCCTAGAAGAAATGCTACAAGTTCTAGAGAAAAGGAAAATAATATAGGTTAGAAACTTGGATATTCATAAGAAAAGGAAGAGCATGGAGGAAGGAATAAGTGAAGGCAAAATAAAAACATTTTTAACATTCTTAGTTGATTGAGTAGATAATAATTTGTTAAAAATGATAGCAACAATCTATTTCATTATGTATGTTTATGTATACATATATATCTTATAAATATATGTACCTATGTATGTTTATATATAGGTGCAAGGAATGATATCAATGACGTAAGGCATAGAAGGGATAAATTAGGATTATTTTGTTATTATAAGGTATTCATGCTATCTGTGAAACAGTAATAGTGTTATTTGAAAGTGGTCTTGGATTTGTTGTAAGTGTATACTGTAAACTCTAGGAAAACCATTTTAAAAAGTATAGATAATATGCTAAAAAGGGAGAGAATGAAATTATGTAAAATGATGAATTAAAAGTACAAAAGGCAGAAAAAGATTGGAAGACAAAAAGAGAAACAAAGTACAAGGGCAGCAAATAGAAAACAGTAACAAACATGGTAGCTATTAATCCAACTGTGTCAATAATGCAAACGATCTAAATGCACCAATGGAAAGACAGAAATTGTCAGAGGGAATAAAGAGACAAGACTCCACTATATGTTGTCTCCAAGAAATCCACTTGAAACATAAAGACACATATAGATTAAAGTAAATGGATGGAGAAAAATATACCCTCTTAACACAAATAAAAAGAAAGCAGTAGTAGCTATATTAATTTCAAGAGAAAGCAGACTTCAAGCAATGAAAGTTTTAGGAATAAAGGGGGCATTACATAATGGTAAATGGGTCAATTCCTCAAGAAGACATAACAATCTTTAACATGCATGCACCTAAAAACAGTGTCAGAATATGTGAGGCAAAAACTGGTAGAACTTCAAGAAGAAATAGATGAATCCACTATTATAGTTGGAGACTTCAACACCCCTCTATCAAAAATGAACTGATCCAGCAGGCAGAAAATCAGTAAAGACACAACTGAACTCAACACCGCAATGATTAACCAGATATAATAGACATCTATAGACTACCTCATCCAGCAAGAGAAGAATACACATTCTTCTCAAGCCCACATGAAATATTCACCAAGATAGACCATGTTCTGGGTTGTAAAATATCATAAATTTAAAAGAATAGAAATCATAAAATATCTACTCTTGGACCACAATGAAATTAAACTAGAAATCAACTGAAGTAAGATAACTGGGAAATCTCCAAATACATGGAGATTAAATAACACATTTCTAAATAACACATGGGTCAAAGAAGAAGTCTCAAGATAAATTAAGAAATATTTTAAATTAAAAATGAAAATACAACTCACCAAAATTTGTGAGATACAGTGAAAGCAATACTTAGGGGGAAATTTATATCATTGAGTACGTATATTAGAAAAAAGATCTAAAATTAATCAGCTAAGCTTCCACTTTAGGAACTAGAAAAAGAAGAGAAAATTTAAAAAAAAAACCAACAGAAGAAAGAAAAATTAGAACAGAAATCAATGAAAAATCAATAAAATCAATAATCCTGTATCCAGGCTAAGAAAAAAAAACTCATGACCATTAAAAAGATAATAAAAGGATACTATAAACAACTAAATGCCCACAAATTTTGCAACCTGGTTTAAATACGTTGAAAGACAATCTGCCAAAACTCACACAAGAAGAAATAGATAATCTGGATAGGGCTGTAGCTAATTAAAAAATTGGATCATTCACTAATAGTGTTCCAAAACAGACAGCACCAGGTCCAGATGGGATTACTGCTGAATTCTACGTAACATTTAAGGGAGAAAGCATACCAATTATCCAAACCTCTTCTGGAAGATAGAAACAGAGAGAATATTTTCTAATTCATTCTATGAGACCAACATTACCCTCATACCAAAATCAGACAAAGAAATTATAAGAAAAGAAAACTACAGACCAATATCTGTCATGAGAACAGATGGAAAAATCCTCCACAAAATATTAGCAAATAGAATCAACAACGTCTAAAAAGAATTATACACCATGACCAAGTGAGGTTTATTCCAGGTATGCAAGGCTGTCTTATTATTTGAAAATCAGTTAATGCACCGCTTCTCGGTTTTTTGGCTAAGATTAAGTAAAAATCAATTACTGTAATTTACCATATCAGTGGGCTACAAAAGCAAAACTACACGATTATATCAATAGATGCAGAAAGAAAAATTTGACAAATCTAACACACATTCATGATGAAAACACTCAGTGAACTAGAAATAGTGGGCAACTTCCTCAACTTGATAAAGAATATCTGCAAAAAAAATCTACAGCTAACAACACACTTAATGATGACAAACTGAAGATTTCCTACTAAAATCAAGAACAAGGCAAAGATGTCTCCTTCTACCACTTCTTTTCAACATCACATGAGAAGTTCTAACCAATGCAATAAGATAAGAAAAGGAAATAAAGGATACGGATTGGGAAAGAATAAATAGAACTGTTTGTCTTTGTAGATGACACAATGACCTATGCAGAAAATACAAAATAATTAACAAAAAAGCTCCTGAAATTAATACACAATTATAGCAATGTTGCAAGGTACAATGTTAATATACAAAAGTTGATCACTTTGCCATAAACCAATAATGAACAGGTGGAATTTGAAATTTAAAACACAATACAATTTACATTAGTATCCCTCCCCAAATAAAATACACTAAATCTAACAAAATATGCATACAATCTTTATAAGTAAATCTACAAAATTCTGATGAATGAAATCAAAAGAGAACTAAGTAAATGGAGAGATATTCCATGTTAATCAATAGAAAGATTCAGTATTGACAAGATGTCAGATTCATCTACAGATTCAATTAAATTCCAACAAAAATTTCATTGAGTTATTTTGTGGATATAGAAAGAATGATTCTAAAGTTTATAGTTTATATGAAAGGGTAAAAGAAACAGAGTAGCTAATATAATATTGAAGGAGAACAAAATTAGAGGACTGACACTACCTGACTTGAAGATTTATTGGAAGCTATAGTAATCAAAACAGTGTGGTACTGGTGAAAAAGAATGGGCAAATAGATCAATGGAATAGAATAGAGAGCATAGAAATAGACCTGCATAAATACACTCTACTGATTTTTTACAAAGGAGCAAGGCAATATAATGGAGCAAAGATAGTCCTCAACAAGTGGTGCTGGAACACATGGACGGACACACACATGCACACACCCAAAGGAATCTAGACACAGAATTTTCCCCTTTCACAGAAAAGAACACAAAAGATCACAGATCTAAATGTAAAATGCAAAACTATAAAACTCCTAGAAGATAACATAGAAGAAAACCTAGATGACTTTGGCTATGGCAGTGAATTTTTAGATATAACGCCAAAGTCACATCCAATGAAATAATTAATTGATAATAAACTGGATTTCATTAAAATTAAAAGCTTCTGCTCTGCGAAAGACAATGTCGACAGAAAAGACAACTCATAGACTGGAGGGAAATATTTGCAAAGATGCATAATATAAAGGAATGTTATCCAGAATATACAAATAAAACTCAATAATAAGAAACAATCTAACCAAAACATGAGCAAGAGATCTTAACAGACATTTCACCAAAGAATATTTACAGATGTCCAATAAGCATATAAAGGACACTCACATTATATGTCATCAGGGAAATATAGATTAAAACAGCAATGAGATATCACTACACACCTATTAGAATGGTCAAAATCTGCAACAATGACACCACCAAATGCTGATGAGGGTGTGAAGAAAAAGAAACTCTCATTGATTGCTGGTAAGAATGCAAAATGGTACAGCAACTTTGGAAGAGAGTTTGACAGTTGCATACAAAACTTAGCATGTTCTTACCACATGATCCGGCAGCTGTGCTCTTTGGTAGCTACTTAAAGAAGCTGGCAACATATACTGACACAAAAACCTGCACATGGATGTTTATGGCAGCTGTATTCATAATTTCAAAAACGTGGAAGCAACTAAGATGTCTTCCAGTAGGTAAATGGATAAGTTTTGGTACATCCAGTCAATGGAATATTATTCAGCACTAAAAGTATATGAGCTATCAAGCCATGAAAAGACATGAAGGAAACAAGTGCATATTATTAGTTGAAGGAAGCCAATGTGAAAAGGCAATATATAGGCAGGCAAGAGGTGAAGTCAGGAGACAGGAAGTGGCCCGGGGAAACATGTCTTTCCTCTCTCCTCCTCAGCCCCAAGTGAACAGGTAGCATCAGGTGTGCCATTTGAGTGACTGGGCACAGCCCAGGCACCCACATCTCCCTCCAGTGCCTATTCTTTGAACACTGGAGACCTCTGCACTATTTTTTGTTGCTTTTTTCCTTCATTTTCAGAGATGAGATCCTGGATTGAATGGCTTGAATTACTATGGAAAGTAATTGACCAAGGTAAGTCACAACTATCTTGTTCTTTAATTTTGTTGTTGTTTGTTATGACTAATTGAATGTTAGCCATCTAGCACACATAGCTTTGCATTTCCATTCTGCATTACTTATATTTTTATTATTTTGTAATATTTGTAATAATTTGTTATTATAAAACTGTGTTATTAGTTTGGATAATTTGAAGTTAAAATGTGATTTTTTAACTAAGTGGCAGGGAAAAGGCAAAACTACAGACACAGTAAAAGGTTAGTGGTTGCCAGGAGTTGGCAGGGTGCTGGGGGTGGGGGAATCAATGAATTGGTCAAGCACCAAGGATGTTTTTAGGGCAATGAAATTCTTCTGTATGACACTATAATAGTGGCTACATGCCACTATATTTGTCCAAATCCATAGAATGCACAACACCAAGAGTGAACCATAATGTAAACTATGGTCTCTGGGTGATTATAATATATCAATGTAGGTTCATCAATTATAATAAATGCATTCTGGTGGAGGATGTTGATAATAGAGGAGGCTATGCATGTATGGGGGCAGGGGATATATGGCAAATTTCTGTACCTTCCTCTCAATTTTTTTGTGAACCTAAAATGCTCTAAAAAATTAGCGTTGTTTTTTTAGAAAAACTATTTTGCTGACTAAAATTAAAGTATACTGGCTTTCTTTGATGGGCTCGGAGACTCATAGGAATACATAGACATACAAATACTTAGTTTTATAGATGAGGCAAAAAGATCCTTAGGAACACATATTCAGGTGCAATATACTCTGTAAACACATATTTCTGTACTAACTGCAGAGCACAAATATGTTATCCTCATTTGTCAGTATGGGAACAGTCGCAGTCCCACCTCTGCTTACTGCTACCTTGCTCTTCCTTTTTAGGCTCCAAATCCCTGAAGCCTTGCTCTTTAGACCGTTGAAGTAAGCTGGTGAGCAGCATCATGAAGTTGCTCTACCTACAGATAGTGGGGCCCAGGGGCCACCTGGGTTTATATTGAGAAGTGGTTCTCAAACTAGATGGCGAATTGGAATCACCAGGTGGGCTGCTAGCACTCCCAAAGCACAGATTGACCTTATACCAATTAAATCACAGTTTCTAGGCGGTAACTTCCAGGTATCAGTATTTTTAAAAAGAATTCCAAGTGGCCCCATATGTAGTCAAGGTAAAGACCCAGTGAATTGTCTGATTGTTTCAAATTAGCCACAGGGCTTCCAAGTGGCATCTTCCTACAGAAATTCCCAAATATGGGCTTCAGTATCTTCTTATTTATCTTAAAACTGATATTAGACTCTTCAATACGACTCAGTGATCTTGTAAATGCTTATTAAGCCCTAAAATTTGTGGTTTTTTAAAATAACATGGAAGATCCCTTTTTATAATCTTTCTACTTTTTTTCACTTTTTAAAATTAATTAATTAATTTATTATTATTATACTTTAGGTTTTAGGGTACATGTGCACAATGTGCGTGGGAAAACACAACTCAGCCTGGCTCTCTTTATCAGGAAAATGTCATGTGACTTAGCTGAACATGCATCAGGTTGGGAGAAAAAAGACGTGAGTTCTAGTTCTGAGTCTGCAGTAGGCTTCTGGGTAAACCTGGGCAGATCGCCTAGCTTCCTTGTCTTTAGTTTTCTCATCCATCCAAGAATAGGGTTGCATAGAGAGTGTTTCCCAAGCTTCTATTTTCTGAGTACCTCCCACCTTCATGAATTTTTTGCCAGAGCTACATCCCACCTGTAGTATTATTTATTTAAAAGTGCCCTTTATAGTGATTCATTCTGCTTAAAATTATTTTAAATATAATTTTAATTGCTTCTATAAGTGAATAACGAGTATGACATTTTATAAATAGATGGTAACTGGAAAACAAATATTTTTACAGTGCCAGTAAATCCTACTTAGGTTTTCTTGTCTGACAAAGGCTTTGAAAATAAGACCTGATTTCTTTTCATGAAAAATAGAAACTAATATATTGGAGGAGTGTTAAAAACAGCTTTGCACCAAGACATTTTCTCTATCTTATGAGGATTAAAAGAGAATTTGCAAAGGGAATAATTTTTTCTCTATGTGATTTAAATAAGCTAAAAGTCATGGTTCATGTTTCTGCACTGGGAAACACTGCAGTAAATGATCATGAAGAGTTTTTCCAACTCTTATATTCCAACTATATATTCCAAAAACTATATAGTTTTCCCAACTATATTTTCCAACGATAGTATTCTATTATCACTCTATTGCTCCAGCTTGGGCAAAGGAAATAAAAGACTGGAATATTCTCAGAGGACAGGAAGGGTCTTCTCTCACCATGTCCCCATGGCTGTTTCTGATTTAAATGGAGGCAACAAAGTCAGTGATCTGAAGAAAGAAAGATTTGGTAGCTATGCAGAAGGTAGGTTAAGTTTTCTAGGGGCAGAAAAAGATTCTGAAAAGCAAAATGCCCTGTTAAGAGGTAGCAAATGGCATGTGAAATTAAACTGTCTACAGGATGGTCTACAGCCAATGCATTGCCCATTAGGCTGGTTAAATTAATAGATATTGTGTGGCTGGCTGATGTCTCTCTTGCTCATGAGAAGAGTTATCTTCTTTATTTCACACTCTCTGGACCTCTCAAAGGTAACAAATCAAAATCATTTACCCAACTAAAGGGGCAGAAGTTGCCATCTTACGATATTCCCCAAAGGCTATGAATCTAATTCAGGCTATTAAGCCTGCCAGGTTTCCTGTCATTCATCTCTCAGCCCTGTCTCACAGGACTAGAAAAGTCAAACTCCCTCAGGCTGATGCTGTCTCAGGTAAGTCCCCTATTATTGCTGTTTGATACTGCATTCTGGAGGCTGCACTCTATTTGGTATATCTACACGTACCACGAAGCTGCACCATCTTTTATCAGGCACCATCTTTTAAAACTCTCATTATTGACTGTTTTTAAGCCACAAAATATGTATGTATAATTTCAACACGACCTTTATACTTATGACTAAAGCTAAGGGGAGGTCTGTCATGGAAAGCTATTCTGCCACTTAAATTAAATGATGATAAATGTTGGAACTGTTCAGTTCTCTGTCATCCAAGGCCCTGTTGTGGCTGTTGTTCAGGGGAAAAGAAATCAAATCATTTACTTTGAAAATTCTATGGGCATACTTAGTATCACCCAGGTATAGTATACAAGTTTTTAAGTATTTTCTGTAAATTAAAATGCTCCAAAAAGGAATAGATTTTAGAATTATATGTTTTAATTTAAAGCCTATTTGTATTAGTAGAGTGATCCTTCTTTCAGAATTGAATGTCAACTTTGCTTTATTTTGACTCTCAATCGGTTGTTTTCTCAAATGCTGAGTAAAACTAGGTTACGATAAATTTCAAAGAAAGACAATACTGAATGAAAGGGATAATATTATAAGTTGACAGAAAAATGTGAGCTGTGAAAATAAAAGTAGAAAATAAAGGAGAAATATGCTACTTATATGGAAGTAGAAAATAAAAGAGAAATATGCTACTTATATGGAAACATTCTTAGAAATACATATGAGAATTTACGTAGATTCATGTATGCTTTCTAAATGGAAACTTTTAGGAAAAATGTTCCAAGATGTGGCTTGTAGAGTAAGTGGTGATTGTAGAGAAGGTTAGAAAAACAAAAAAGTTACCCCTGCACATTGACCAATGTTCCTTCTTATTTTCAACCAACTCATCCAGCTGTTATGACAATCAAATAATGTAATGTGCATGAAATGTATCGTAAATTCTAAATCATGGTTCAAATATACGGTATGATTTCTTTTATCATTTTTTTTTAATGATGGAAATAGTATTGTCTACCAAGCATGGAAAGAACTTCTTTGGTCATTGAGAGGTAGGCACTTGAACACTGCAGATGCAGATTTAGGTCTTAATTTGTACTCAGTTAGCAAACTACCTATTAAATGTGGCCCAAATGTTTGCCTTAGATTTTCCAGGAAATAAAACACTCTGAGCCTATCTGGAGCATCTAATACAGGCTATACATCAGGATTACCAGGAAAACTAGGAGCTCAAGAGCTTAGAAATCACAAGAATAGGCCCCCAAAAGACCTCTAGGGGCCAGGTGCAGTGGCTTGTGCCAGTAATCTCAGCACTTTGGGAGGCTGTGATGGGAGGATCACTTAGTTCAGGAGTTCAAGACTGGCCTGGGCAACACAGTGAGACCCCATCTGTACAAAAAAGTGTAAAAAAAAAATTAGCTGTGTGTGGTGGGCACATGCCTCTAGCCCTGGCTGCTCCAGAGGAGACTGTGGTGGGAGGATCACTTGAGCCTGGGAGTTCAAAGTTGCACTGAGCTATGATCATGCCACACTGCACTCCAGCCTGGGCAACATAGTGAACCCTTTCTAAAGAAAACAAACAAAAAAAATCCTCTAGGAACACAGAAAAATGCTCAGCTGTTATACCTTATTGTGACTAAATAGAAAATCAAGAAGCTAAAAATAAGTAAGATGCCTTCCTCCTTCCCCCCACAAACTTCTTTAAATGAACCTGAGACCTGTTTCTCAAGTGTTTATATCATCAGTATTCATAGGTGTGCTAAATGACATGACCAATGTATTTAAAATTATCAAAGTAAATTTTAAAAGGTCCTTTCAGTTTTGTAATTTTGACTCAATTTCTTTTTTAAAAAATTTACTAATTTGTTTACAAAAATAGGTAAGCATCCCTCACATATCATTGATGTAATTTAAAAGAGATTTTTAATGAGTAATGTGTCATCTTGTAGTACATGTAAATGGTCTGCATAATTTCCAATTAGACTTGAATTTATAATATTTATGGATGTTTGCAGAATTTAAACTAATTGGAATAATCATTCCAGTTGTTGATCAAATTAGAAATGATACCATCAAAACTTTTTGAGCCTTGATTTTAAAAAAGAATTCATTCTTTCCTATTTCAAAAAAGTAGATCTGTGACTGTCTATATCGGATAATGGAATATCAGAAAATTTAAATCAACCCTGCCCTGGAAGTCAATTGAAAAACAAGAGTAAAATTTTTAAATTTTTTGTAGAAGCATTGACTATATGGCAAAAGAAGAATTACCAGGCCAAAATAAAGTGGAAAAGAATCGAACACAGAGGGATAAGTGTGCACAGATGCTTTAGCCTTGAGGACATTTCAGATGCGGGGGTGAGTGTAGGAATTAGTAGAATGTTTGCTTTGACAGTCTATGGGAGAACAGGATGGAGGGTTGGCAGAGGGTAGAGAAGACTCTCCCAACAGTAAGCTAGGATTCTACAATGTTATTTCCCAGGGTGAAGGTGAACGGGAGGTGGAGCAAATCACAGGAAACACAGCCAAGATCAAATCAACTGTCTCAAGCCTTCAACCTGGTTTATAGAGAAACCAAGCTCTGGGAAAAAAGCAAACGTAAATCTTCTCTGGAGAAAAATGTCTTCATTTTAAACCTGAAATTATTTCTATATATTTTATTTTAATCATTTCTTACAGGATAATAATAATAATAAAGCACAAGAGGAAATTCCATGATTGAGAACCAGCAGAAGCAACAGAAAAGATCTTTAAAATTTTGAGGAATTGGAATGATCAGACTCAGACTGTAAATTAACTATGCTGATTATGTACAAGGAAATAAAAAGCAAGTTTCCAGATATGTGCAGAGAAAAGAAAGTGATAAAGAGGAACATAAAAGATTAGAAAAAGAACTAAGTGGAACTGTTAGAAAAAATCTCCATGGGCGAACTTCAGCTTCTGCCCAAGATGTAGTAACAGGAACTGGATTTACCCTCTTACCACAACAGCAAGCAAACAAAATATATAAAAGTTCAATTGGCAGGTTTAAGAGCAGACTGGACACACCTCAAAAGAGAGTAAGTGAGCTGGGAGATAAGTGTGAACAAACTCTTCAAAGTGTGAAAAGGAGAAATGAAAAGATACGACACAGAAGAGGGCAAGACATGTATGTAAGAGGTGCATACATTTAATCATAACCCCAGAAGAAGAGACAGAGAATACAGGGCTGTGAATTTTACAATAATTCATTTTAAAATGAAACTGCATTTTGAGATAATTACAGATTCACACATAGTTGTAAGTCATAATACAGAGAGATCCCCTGTGTCCTTTACTCAGTTACCCCTGATAGCAGCGTCTTGCAAAATTATCTTACAATATCAGAATGAGAACATTGAAATTGACACAGTAAAAAACAGTTCCATCATGCAAGGATCTCTCTTATTGTCCTGTTATAGCCACATCTACCTTCCTTGTCTCCCCTTCCCTAACCCTCAGCAACCACTAAACTTTGTTCCACTTCTAAAATTTGTCATTTTATATAAGTATTGTATAAATGGAATCATAGAGTGTGTGACCTTTTAGGATTGGATTTTCTCATTCAGTATTACTCCCTAGAGATTCATCCAAACTGTGTGCATCAACAGCTCATTCCATAGTGTGGATATACCCAAGGCTATTTAACCTTCATCCACTGGATACTTTCTAGTTTTTGGCTACTACAAATAAAGCTGCTATGGACATTCATGTACAGGTTTTCATTTCTCTGGGGAAAATGCTTAAGAGTGCAATTGCTGAGTCTCCTAGTAGTTTCTTGTTTAGTTTTGCAAGAAACTTGAAACTATTTTCCAGATTAGCTGTAGTATTTTACATTCCCACCAAAATATATAAATGATTTCGTTTCTTTGCATCTTTTCCAGCATTTGGTGTTGTCACTGTTGCTTATTTTGTCCATTCTGACTGGTATGTGGTACTCTTTCATCCTAATCTTAGTTTGCATTTCCTTAATGTCTAATGATGCTAAATATAATTTCATGTGCTTATTTGCCAACCATATATCCTCTTTGTTGAAATCTCTCTTCAAATCTTTTTCCAATTTTCTAACCGGATTGCTTGATTTTTTTTCACTGTTGTGTCTTGAGAGTTGTAGCTTCTAGATACTAGTCCTTCATCTGGTATGTGGTTTGCAAATACATTCTTCCAGTCTATAGGTTGTCTTTTCATCATTTTAATAGGCCTGTTGTAAAGAAAAAAGTTTTAATTTTTATGAATTCCAGTTTATCAAAATTTCCTTTTATGGATCATGCTTTTGATGTCAAGTCTAAGAACTACTGGCCTAGCTCTAGACTACGTTCTAGAGATTTTCTCCTGTGTTTCTTTTTCTAAAAGTTTTCTTTCTTTTTTTTTTTTTTTTTGAGATGGAGTTTTGCTCTTGTTGCCCAGGCTGGAGTGCAATGGCGGCATCTTGGCTCACTACCACCTCTGTCCCCCCGGGTTCAAGCGATTCTCCTCCCTCAGCCTCCAGAGTAGCTGGGATTACAGGTGCGCACCAACATGTCCAGCTAATTTTTGTATGTTTAGGAGAGACTGGGTTTCACCACTTTGGCCAAGCTGGTCTTGAACTCCTGACCTCAGGCAATCCACCTGCCTCAGCCTCCCAAAGTACTAGGATTACAGGCGTGAGCCACTATGTCCAGCCGTTCTAAAAGTTTTCTATTTTTACATTTTACATTTAAGTCCATGATCAATTTTGAGTTAAATTTTACGTAAGATGTGAGGTTTGAGTTGAGGTTAATTTTTTTTTTTTTGCCTATGCAAATCCAATTTCTTCAGCATTATTTATTGAAAATATTACATTTTCCTTCCTCCGCTGAACTCCTTTTGCATCTTTGTCAAAACCAGTTTACCATACTTGTGTGAATATATATTTTTCTCTATTCTGTTCCATTAATCTTTGTGTCTATTCCTCCACTTACATCTTGATTGCTATAGGTACATATTTTATTAAACCTAAATATCAGATTCCTCCTACTTCCCTCTTCTTTTTCAAGACTGTTTTAGCTATTCTAAGACCTCTGCCTGTCCATATAAATTTTAGGTTAAACTTATCTATGTCTAGAAAATATCATCGTTTGGAATTTTGAAAGGAATTACACTAAATCTCTGGGTCAATTTTGGGAGAATTGACATCTTTACTATGTGGAGTCTTCCTATCCATAACACAGTATGTCTCTTCATTTGCTTAGGTATTCTTTGGTTTCTTTCACCAGCATTTTGCAGTTTTCAGCACACAAATCCTGTACATGTTTTGTCAGATTTATAACTAAATATTTCATGTTATTTGCTGTGATTTTAAATGGTATTGTGTTTTCATTTCAGTTTCCACACATTCATTGTTGGTATGTAGAAATGTGATTGATTTTTTTGTGTTGATCTTGTATCCTGCAAACTTGTTAAACTCACTTATTAGTTCTAGAAGTGTGTATTTTTGGGAAGGGGATAGATTTCTTGGAATTTTCTGCATAGACGATCATGCCATTGGCAAATAGGAACAGTTTCATTTCTTCCCCGCCAATCTGTATGACTTTGATTTGTTTTACTTGCCTTACTGTAGTGGCCAGATTTTCAGTTTGTTGTTTAAGGGGTGAAAGCAGATACCCTTACTTTGTTCCCAATATTAGAGACAAAGCAATCATTCTATTACCATTAAATGTGATGTTAACTGTACATTTTTTTGCAAATGTGCTTTATCAAGTTGATGAGGAGCCCTCTATTCCTAGGTTACTAAGAGTTTTTATTATTAATGGATATTAGAATTTGTCAAATGTTTTCTCTTTGTCAAATGATATGATTGTATGATTTTTTCTTCTTTAGCTTGTTGATGTGGTACATTTCACTGATTGACTTTTGAATGTCAGAGTAGCCTTGTATAAAATCCAGTCCACTTGCCATGGTATATAATTTTATGCACTGCTGAGTTGAATTTGCTAGTATTTTGTGATAATTTTTACCGGTAAGTTCATGAGAGATATTGGCCTGTAGCTTTCTTTATTTTTGTGGTCTTGTCCTGATTTCAGTTTCAGAGAAATAAATATTCACATGTAAAATGAGTTGGCAGTGTTTCTTCCACCAGTACTTTCTATAAGAGATTTTCAAAATTTGATGTTAATTACTCATGGGAGTGCCGGCTAGCCATTCTTGGCACTGCCTTTTTTTTTACCTCCTTCATAATAAATGGGGGTGGAAGTTTAGCTCACCACTGTGCCTTGCTGACCCAGAGATGGGGTACAGGAACCTGCTTACTAGTCCTAACACCACCGTCAGTCTAGTTGATGCTGAGAAGGAGTGGAGACTCAGTTGCAGCTGGTCCCTGGCAGGGGATTCTGAGTACTGCCTGCTTCTTCTGGACAAGTAATGGAAAGTCAGCTGCATGCTGTCCCTGTAGATACCACCAGGCAGGGAATTGGAGTGCTCAGCCCACACTAGGCTCTGCAGAGTGGGGTTGGGAGTCGGATGGGCCAAGAGATCAACTTCTCCCTTGATTGGCCCCATGAAACTATGTGGGTGGGGTTGGGGGAGTGGTTTTATCTGTGAATATTTACTTGAAGTAGGATGGGTATTGTCCAAATAATTTTCTGTTGTTAGGCCATGCCTTTCCTGGTATTTTCATGAGGGGCAGTAGGCTTTCTTGGAGATATTTTTGTCTGTCTGATAGAGGCTTTTGCAGCAGCCTGTCAAAGATATATGGGAAGCAATAAGGAAACTCTAGGAAGTCACCACTATGTCTCCTTGAATCCCAAAGTCCCCAGGCATCCTGCCTTCTTCTTTCCATAGTTCAAAGTCTTCCTGTGCTTGTTATTGTGTTTTGTCAAGGGCTTTTTAATTGCAGCAGGACAACCTGAAGGGATGTGACTACTCTATCATGGTAGAACCAAAAGTTCTTCAAGACTTTAAAGACACCAATCTACATGGTTTTTGTAGAAACACTGCAACACAGACACAAGGGGTTTGGTTTGGCTTATCTAAAAAACCAGTAGCATTATGGAAGAGCAGCCACAGGCCTCCTTCTCTCCCTGCAATGTGCCAGTCCATAGATTGGATCCTCAAGGGCTCTGGTTCTCCCTCCCTGCACAGAGATTCAAATCCTTCTTTTGGGATCCCAGAGAATTTGAGTCAGTTAACAAGTCTTTCCAGACATTTAGTGTTTTAAGTCCCTGAAAGGAGATGTTTCATGTCCAAGATGGACTCACAGCTGGCTCCCTATAAGGCAGGAAGGTTTCAAGGAAAGAGGGAGAAAGCTGAGGTTGGGGGAAGCTGATTTTCTATACTCCAGGTAGGTGGGACCTCTGTGTTAGCCTTTCCTCTGGTGCAAGCTGGGTGCTGTAGTTGAAAACTACGAATTCCAAACTTACTATCTGAAATAGACATAGCTAAATACAATGCATGCAAGTAATTATAAAGCACCTAAGTAACTATAAAACAAATAACCTTCTCCAGAAGCAGAACAATAGTAGTGAGGGGCACTGACAGAGGAGTGTGGCAGAAGTGGATAATCTTAGCAAATTTAGGCAAGTGTCTTGGATTCCTTATGGAGGGAATAGGGGATAATAGCAGAACCTACCTTAACACCAGGTGAGAATTAAATGAAGTAGTTCATTTAAGGCACCCATCAATAGTAAAGTCCCTTCTAAGCAGTAGCTGCCACCATTGTTATTACTCTTGAGTGCTGAATCTGTGATTTACAGACTTTTTTTGACATTTAAAAAATATTATCTTTTCATTTTACAGAAAAATACTGGAAAGGTATATATATTCTCAAGCTCAAGTAGGTGCTAAATGAGAAAACTGGATTTAGAGCTGAAGCACAGGACCACCATGCTCTTGCCATTAAATCACACCACCTTTTTCAGACAGAAAATTTGTGCCCATGAAAACTGGAGATAAAAGGCTTGCAGGCTTCCCAGGAGACAGGGTTCACCCATAAAAGGGCAAAGACAGGCAGACTTCATGGCGAAGAAAATTTTTAAGCAGGGCTTTTCGAAATCACAAACATTTACAAATGCAAAAAACAGTGAATGGGCTTTCCAGGTGGTAGAATATGACTGAGGTCACAGCTGCAACCTGCCTCTTTCTGTTAAGGTCACACTATCCTCTCATAAAGTGAGAGCAAGACGGCCAAGCCCAGGAAACTGCAAGGGTCTCTTATGAACTTACACTTAAGTATTTTGGCAGAACCATACCCTCCATTGGCAGAAAATGGCATTTTATACCACATGTCTCTGAAGCTTGGTTTCACTGTGCAGAGTTTTACTATAGAAAAAAAAAATGAAAAACTTAAAATGCATTATAGACAACTATGCAAAACTTTTGAGCTTGTGTTTTTTAAAATATAGAGCTGATTTTAAAATTACGGTTTTCCTGGTGAATACACTTATTACCTAGATTGTCCATGTCATATCCTAGCCTCAACTTTGTCAGTTACTCACCAGCAAAAATATCCTGCATTTATTTCTGTCTCCTGCTTCCCTGCTATTGGTCATATAACAATTCAAATGCAATTTCATGCAATTTTTCAACTTAACAAAAACAGTATTTGAAGCTTCTTAAATGCCTTTTCAGGAGCTCATTGTTAATATAGCCCTTGTATCTTTTATTATATCTGAGAAAGGAAACTGCATAGAAAAGGTCAGGTTTTTATTCCTCTGTGGCTGAGTCTTATTATTAAATAAAAGTATTTATCTATGTTCATAACCTGAGAAAAAGGCTTGCCTGCTATGAGTCATTATCAGAGTTTGAACTGTGAGTCACTAGAACATACTGACAGGGAAATTGATTATCCAAAGAAAGTGTGAAGGTGACACTGTATATCATTTTTAATATATAATACATATATGGAAGAAAGATAAACCAAATGAAAGCCACATGCAGACACAGCCCAGGTCTCATCCTTCTTCCCGGCTGACAGCGAGCCCCCTCCCTCCCCTGTGCCTGCAACTTTTGAATCAAGGGACTTCTCCTGATATTTTCACTGGCCTCTGAATAACTCTCTTGCTCTTTAAGCCAGAGGCTCCCCTAAGATGAGTCCTGGTTTGAGGTCTCTAAGTACCTGAGTAGTCTTCTGTCAGGATACAACTGCGAATTCTTGCCACCTGCCTTAGTATTCAGTGCTCGCTATTATTGCCAGTATCATTATCATCATTAGAAGCTCCCAGATTCACAGGTGCTCACTCAGTATCAGGCATCGTGGATATTTTATATGCGGTATCTTGTGTCATCCGTGCCCTGATCCCTGGAGGTGCCATTTTACAGGACAAGACAACAAACCACTAAAAGGGACAAATAGGGCGCCCAGGGAGAGCAAGGAACCTCTCAGGTCTGGGGGGCAACAGGCTCCCTCCCTCTCTTCACTTCTGTGAACATCCTCTTTAAAGTCAGATCTGCTTCCCTTTCACCGGAAAGGACATTGCCAATGGTATTATTCATTATTTTTTGCATTTATACATTCACTGCTTCTTGGTGAAATTTAATATAAAATTTCTATCATTATGAAAACAGAAAAAAGAACTTAGAAGCAAGTTATGCATTACCACCAACTCACAGTGTGACCCTGGAATGCAATTCAACCTCTCTGGGCATTGGATTTCTAAAATACCTAATTAGATGACTCTAATCACTTGCTTCCCACTCTAATCTTCTGATTTGTCTAAGACAAGAAGGCCAATATTCTTTCCCTTCATCAAACAGTTTTATGATGGTTACTTTTGTTATCAGGTGCCACCCAAAATAGCAATGTGGCCTCCATGGACCGCAGAAAAAGTCAACAGGTGAGGCCATCCACGGGCACACCTTCGACCCCCTTGGCTCCTCTGCTCTCTCCTCTGTCCAGCCTCCAGCCACACGGGGCCACTTTCAGGTCCTGAGCACAACGACTCTGGTCCCCTGTGGGCCTCGGCCCTGGCTTTCTCCTCTACACTTGGCTAGCTTTACTGGTGCTCATCATTTGCTCAGCCAGCACCTGCTTTCCATCTTCCATGCCCCACCCAGGGCAAGAGGCCCTTCTACGAATTCCTCCTATGCGTCCCTCTTATGAATTACACTTGAGTACTTAACCAGCCTAGAAGTTCTTGAAAACAGGGACAGGATCTTGTCCCTCATGGTAACTGCAGTGCCCAGCACAACACCTGGCACATAGTAAATCTTCAGCAAATGCAGGAACAAACTGGTGAATGAACTACTCAGATGCCACCCTGCTTCTGACCACCACTGTGCCCAGAGCTGTTACTCCTGGGCAAATCTCCAATCCATTAGTTATTGTGGAAAAACTCCCATAAAGCATTTTCTTAAAATAATCAAACAACAACAACAAAAAATCTCCATGCCCAAAGCCTGCTCCTAATAGCACAAGGTTTGGTTTCCCTTACATAATTCTCACTTCTGCCCTTCTGTGCTGTCTGAGATAAGAGGTCTCAGCTAGAAGTGAGGTATATTCTCTAGTGCACAGCTCTATTGTTCAAGCCTCTGAACAAACCTCAAGCCTCAAACCATCCACAACTGCAGGAATGGAAAAGTGCCAACTTAGAAAAAAATGATTAGCTATTAAATTATAGGCATGCTGACTTTTGAAATAGCTAATAACTACCTCAGAAGATTGCAGACCACGACCAACATCTTGGCATCAGTAGCAGAGGAGGAATTCTCAACATCACTAGCACTTTGGACACTCCTGTACCTTCCTCTGAGGTTCATTCATTCATTCACTTACTCCTATAGTGCCACATCAATAAATGTGAGTAGGCATTATTCTAGGATTTCGGATACAGTAGGGAGCAAAACAGGAGAAGCTTCTATCTTCATGGTACTCACCTTTTAGTAAGGGAAAACAGGCAGTAAACAAAAGGAATAGGCAAAGCAGGTAGTGTGTGGGCTGGGTAACATGCTGGAGGAGAGTAAAGTAGGTATGGTGGTCAGGGAAGGCATCACTAAGAAGGTGACACTTTAGTAGGACCTGGAAGCTGCTGAGGAAGAGCCAGGAGGGTGCCTGAGAAAAAGTTTCCTGGCAGAGTGAGAACCAAGTGCAAAGGCCTGAGGAAGAAACAGGCTGAGAACATCCAAGGAATAGCAAGGAGCCCAGATTGACTAGAGAGGAATAAGGGATGGGGGAGTGAGCAGATGGGAGAGGGGCAGCAGGCAGGCGATGAGAGGCCATGGTTAAACAGAGGGCTAGGGAAAGTTTTGAGCAACCAATAGCTGATTTGCATTTCGACTGGTTTCCTTTGACTGCGTATTAACAATCAACTAAATGAGATAAAGGCAGAGTCGAAAAACAGGTTAGAGGCCTTTTTTTTTTTTAATCTAGTAGGAGCAGGGTGGTAGTTGTGAAGGTGTTGAAATGTGGTTCACAATGAAATATTGTTTCACTCCAGTTAGAATGGCTATTAGCAAAACAACCAAAAATAACACATGCTGGCAAGGATGCAGAGAAAAAGGAATTCTTACACACTGTTGGTGGGAATGTAAACTAGTATAGCCACTATAGAGAACAGTATGGAGGTGTATCAATCTGTTCTCATGCTGCTATGAAGAGATACCCAAGACTGGAAAATTTATAAAGAAAAAGGTTTAATTGACTCACAGTTCTGCATGGCTGGGGAAGCCTCAGGAAACTTACAATCATAGTGGAAGGCACTTCTTCACAGGGCAGCAGGAGAGAGAATGAGAGAAGGGAGAAAAGCCCCTTATGTGTTACATTTATATTTTTACATATATATCATATATAATACATATTATATATCATATATAATATATAATATAAATATTATATATGATATATATTATATGTTACATTTATATTTATATATAATATATTACATATTATATATGTGTTATGTTTATATTTATATAATATATATTATATATGGCATATATAATATGTTTTATATATTATATATAAATATAAATGTAACACATATATAACATATAATATATATTATATGTATATATAATAATTTATGTGTATATAAATATAAATGTAACACATAAATATATAATGATATATAATATTTATATTTATTATATTATAATAAAACAATCAGATCTCATAAGAACTCACTCACTATCACAAGAATAGCATGGTGGGACCACCCGCATGATCTACTCACTCTGTCTCCCAACACGTGGGGATTACAATTTGGATTACAATGCAAGATGAGATGTGGGTGGGGACACAGAGCCAGACCATATGAGGAGTTTCCTCAAAAGACTACAAATAGAACTAGCATGTGATCCAGCCATCCCACTGCTGGGCATTTTTCCAAAGGAAAGGAAATCATTATGTCAGACATCTGCACCCTCATGCTTATTGTAGCTTTATTCACAATAGCAAAGATAGGGAGTCAACCTAGATGTCCAAGAACAGATGAATGGATTAAAAGTGTGGCATATATACACAATGGAGTATTATTCAGCCATTAAAACAATGATATCCTGTCATTTGAAGCAATGTGGATGAGCCTGGAGGACATTATGGTAAGTGAAATAAGCCAGAAACAGAAAGTTAAACACCACATGTTCTCACTCATGCGTAGAAACTAAAAAAAGTTGATCTCATAGAAGTAAAAATTAGAAAAGAAAATACTAGAAACTGGAAAGCGTAGAAAGAAAGGAAGGATAGGGAGAGACTATCCTCCTTATCCTTTTATTAAAGACTACAAAATTACAGCAGATAAGAGGAATAAGTTCTCATGTTCTATAGCACTGTAGGATGACTACAGTTAACAATAATAGTTTCAAATAGCCGGAAGGAAGACATTGACTCTTCCCTACATAAACAAATGATAAATGTTTGAGATGATAGATGTGCTCATTACCCAGATCTGATCACTGAACATTATATGTATCAAAACATCACGACATACCACATAAATCTGTGCAATTATTATTTGTCGATTTTAAAAAGTAAAATTGGACTAGAAACTGCTGTGCTCAGAGGCTCCCACCGAGAATAACGAAAATGGCAAGTGAATCCTGCAGTGGCAACTGAGGTATCCAGGCTCTCTATTTGGGGCTGAGTGGGCAGTTGGCATGACCCATGGAGAGTGAGGAAAAACAGGGTGGTGCAACGGCCCATCTGGGAGCCACACAGGGCAAGGGGAGTGCAACAGCAAGCAACAACAACATCAACAAAAAAGTCCCCACAAAAACCCCATCCGAAGGTCAACAGCTTCAAAAATCAAAGGCAGACAAACTAATGAAGATAAGAAAGATTCAATGATAAGACGCTGAAAAGCCAGAATGCCTCTTTTCCCCCAAATAATCACAACACCTCTCCAGCAAGGGCACAGAACTGGGTGGAGGCTGAGATGGATAAACTGACAGAAGTAGGCTTCAGAAGGTGGGTAATAACAAGCTTTGCTGAGCTGAAGGAGCATGTTCTAACCCAATGCAAAGAAACTGAGAACCATTATAAAGCATTACAGGAGCTGTTAACCAGAATAACCCGTTTAGAGAGAAACATAAATGACCTGATGGAGCTGGAAAACACAACAGAAGAACTTCACAATGCAACCACAAGTATCAATAATGAAATAGACTAAGCAAAGGAAAGAATTTCAGAGCTTGAAGTCTATCTTGCTGAAATAAGACAGGCAGACAAGATTAGAAAAAAAAAAAAAAAAGAATGAAAAGGAATGAACAAAACCCCCAAGAACTATGGGATTACATAAAAAGACCAAACCTACAACTGATTGAGGTACCTGAAAGAGACTGGGAAAATGGAACCAAGTTGGAAAACATACTTCAGGATATCATCCAGGGGAAGTTCCCCAACCTAACAAGACAGGCCAACATTCAAATTCAGGAAATCCAGAGAACCCAAGTAAGATACTCCATGAGAAGATCAACCCCAAGACACGTAATCCTCAGAGTCTCCAAGGTTGAAATGAAAGAAAAAATGTCAAGGGAAGCCAGACAGAAAGGCCAGGTCACCTACACATGGAAGCCCATCAGATTAATGGTGGACCTCTCAGCAGAAACCCTACAAGCCAGAAGAGATTGGGGGTCAATATTCAACATTCTTAAAGAAAAGGATTTCCAAACCAGAATTTCATATCTGGCCAAACTAAGCTTCATAAGCAAAGGAGAAATAAAATCCTTTTCAGACAAGCAAATTCTGAGGGAATTTGTCACAAGCAGGCCTGCCTTTCAAGAGCTCCTGAAGGAAGCACTAAATATGGAAAGGAAAAACCATTGCCAGCCACTGCAAAAAACACACTGAAGTACAAAGACAAATGATACTATGAAGCAACTACATCAGTAAGTCTGCAAAATAAACAGCTAGGATCATGATTACAGGATCCAAATTCACACATAACAATATTAACCTTAAATGTAAATGGGCTAAATATCCCAATTAAAAGACACATAGTAGCAAGCTGGATAAACCACCAAGACCCATTGGTATGCTGTACTCAAGAGATCCATCTCACATGCAAAGACACACCAGGCTCAAAATAAAGGGATGGTGGAAAATTTACCAAGCAAATGGAAAGCAGAAAAAAACAGGCGTTGCAATCCAGTTTCTGACAAAACAAACTTTAAACCAACAATTATTGAAAAAAAAGAAGGGCATTACATAATGGTACAGGGATCAATCTCAACAAGAAGAGCTAACTATTCCTCTCCTAAATATATATGCACCAAATATAGGAGCACCCAGATTCATAAAACAAGTTCTTAGAGACCTACAAAGAGACTTAGACTCCCACACAATAATAGTGGGAGGCTTTAACACCCCACTGTCAATATTAGATAGACTGACAAGACAGAAAATTAACAAGGATATTCAGAACTTGAACTCAGCTCTGGATCAAGTGGACCTGATAGATATCTATAGAACTCTCCACCCAAAAACAATGGAATATACATTCTTCTCAGTGCCACATGGCACTTACCCTAAAATCAATCACATAATTGGAAGTAAAACACTCCTCAGCAAATGCAAAAGAACTGAAATCATAACAAACAGTCTCTCAGACCAGAGCACAATCAAATTAGAACTCAAGATTAAGAAACTCACTCAAAACCACACCACTACATGAAACTGGACAACCTGCTCCTGAACGACTCCTGGGTAAATAATGAAATTAAGAAAGAAGTTAAGAAGTTCTTTGAAATGAATGAGAACAAAAGAGACAATATACCAGAATCTCTGGGATGCAGCTAAAGCAGTGTTAAGAGAGAAATTTATAGCACTAAATTCTCACATCAGAAAGCTAGAAAGATCTCAAACTAGCACCCTAACATCACAACTAAAAGAATCAGAGAACCAAGAGCAAACAAACTCAAAAGCTAGCAGAAGACAAGAAATAACCAAGATCAGAGTGGAACTGAAGGAGATAGAGACTCGAAAAACCCTTCAAAAAATCAATAAATTCAGGAGCTGGCTTTTTGAAAAAAATTAATAAAATAGATAGACTGCTAGCTAAACTAATAAAGAATAAAAGAGAGAATAATCAAATAGACACAATAAAAAATGATAAAGGGGATACGACCACTGACCCAATAGAAATACAAACAACCATCAGAGAATACTATAAACACCTCTATGCAAATAAACTAGAAAATCTGGAAGAAATGAATAAATTCCTGGACACATAACACCCTCTCAAGACTGAACCAGGAAGAAGTTGAATTCCTGATTAGACCATTAACAAGTTCTGAAATTGAGGCAGTAACAAATAGCCTATCAATCAAAAAAAGCTCAGGACCAGATGGATTTACAGCCGAATTCTACCAGAGGTACAAAGAGAAGCTGGTGCCATTTTTTCTGAAACTATTCCAGGCAACTGAAAAGGAGGGACTTCTACTAACAGAACAGAAGAGAGGTCCCAGAAATAAGACTGCACAACTACAACGACCTGATCTTCCACAAACCTGACAAAAACAAGCAATTGGGCAAGGATTCCCTATTTAATAAATGGTGCTGAGAAAACTGGCTAGCCATATGCAGAAACTTGAAACTGGACCCCTTCCTTACACTTTATACAAAAATAAACTCAAGATGGATTAAAGACTTAAATGTAAAACCCAAAACTCCAAAAACTCTAGAAGAAAATCTAGGCAATACCATTTAGGACACAGACATGAGCAAAGATTTCATTGAAAACATCAAAAGCGATTGCAACAAAAGCAAAAATTGACAAATGAGATCTAATTAAACTAAAGGGTTTCTGCACAGCAAAATAAATTATCATCAGCATGAACAGACAACCTACAGAATAGGAGAAAATTTTTGCAATCTATCCATATGACAAAGGTCTAATATCCAGAATCTACAAGGAACTTAAACAAATTTACAAGAAAAAAAAAAAGACCCCATTAAAAAGTAGACAAATGACATGAACAGACACTTCTCAAAAGAAGATATTTATGCAGCCAACAAACATAAGAAAAAAAGCTCAACATTACTGATCATTAGAGAAATGCAAATCTAAACCACAATGAGATACCATCTCACACCAGTCAGAATGGTGATTACTAAAAAGTCAAGAAACAACAGATGCTGGTGAGGCTGTGGAGAAATAGGAATACTTTTACACTGTTGGTGGGAATGTAAATTAGTTCAACCATTGTGGAAGACAGTGTGGTGATTCCTCAAAGACCTAGAACCAGAAATACCATTTGACCCAGGAATCTCATTACTGGGTATATACCCAAAGGAAGATAAATCATTCTATTATAAAGATACATACACATGTATGTTCATTGCAGCACTATTCACAATAGCAAAAACATGGAGTAACCCAAATGCCCATTAAATATAGACTGACTGGATAAAGAAAATGTGGTACATATACATCAAGGAATATTATGCAGCCATAAAAAGGAATAAGGTCATGTCCTTTGCAGGAACATGAATGGAGCTGGAAGCCAATATCTTCAGCAAACTAACCAGGACCAGAAAACCAAATACCACATGTTCTTACTCACAAGTGGGAGCTGAATGATAACACATGGACACAGGGAGGGGAAAAACACAGACTGGGGCCTGTCAGGGAGAGCATCAGGATAAATAGCTAATGGGATAAATAGCTAATGCATGTGGGGCTTAATACCTAGGTGATAGGTTGATAGGTGCAGCAAACCACCATGGCACACGTTTACCTATGTAACAAACTTGCACATCCTGTACATGTATCACAGAAATTAAAATTAAATTTAAAAAATAAATAAAAAGTAAAATAAAGCAAAAATAGGCCAGATGCAGTGGCTCATGCTGGTAATCCCAACACTCTGAGAGGCCGTGGTGGAAGGATTGCCTGAGCCCAGGAGTTCAAGACCAGCCTGGGCAACATAGTGAGATCTGGTCTATACAAAAAATCAAAAAATTCCTGGGCATGGTGGTGCATGCCTGTCATCCCAGCTACTTCCAGCTACTTGGGAGGCTAAGGTGGGAGGATTGCTTAAGCCTAGGAGTTTGAGGTATAACATTAGGTATATCCCCTAATGCTATCCCTCCCCCCTCCCCCCACCCCACATGGCAGCAAGCCATGATTGGGCCACTGCACTCCAGCCTGGGCAACAGAGCAAAATGTGGTTAGATTCTGGATGAGTTTTGAATGTAGAAAGGACAAAAACTGTTTAGTAAATTGGATGTAAGGTGTGAAGAAAGTGAAGAATGAAAGATCACTCCAAAATTTTAGGCCTGAGCCACCTGGGTGGCCATTAACTGTGAGGCAAAACAGTGCAGAAGAGGCAAGGCCTGGAGGGAAGTGAGGGAGCAGAGGATGAAATCGGGAAGTAGAGCACGGACACAGTAAGTATGAGAAGCTAACTTAGAACATACGGTATCCCTCTGTCTGACAGTCAAACATTCCCCACTCAAGTACTTGACAGGGGAGGGTCAGTACCATCGCCATTAGCTTGTGTGAGTCTTAGGAGGTGCACTGACATTTTTTGATGAATTTTTAATTCCAATAGTGTGACCCAATCCAGCCCCAAGCTTTCAGCCTGTAAATGACTGAAAATTCTGCTAAGATTGCTTGAATATGTTTATAAAATAGCATTTGGATATTACAGAGGAAAAACAACAAAAATCTCAGCTCGAATGTGAACAAGTGTGCATGGGCACCATCCATTGGGAGATTCAAAACTTGATGGAGACTGGGCGGCGGGAAGGACTCACTCAACCTCAGGAACAGGGCAAGATCCCATAGATGCATAAAGTCGGTTTGCTATGTTCCGAATTTGCCATTTTAACAGACTTTCAAGTGCAATTTTTTTTTATTATTATTATACTTTAAGTTTTAGGGTACATGTGCACAACGTGCAGGTTTGTTACATATGTATACATGTGCCATGTTAGTGTGCTGCACCCATTAACTCGTCATTTAACATTAGGTATATCCCCTAATGCTATCCCTCCCCCCTCCCCCCACCCCACAACAGTCCCCAGTGTGTGCTCTTCCCCTTTCTGTGTCCATGTGTTCTCTTTGTTCAAATCCCACCTATGAGTGAGAACATGAGGTGTTTAGTTTTTTGTCCTTGCAATAGTTTGTTGAGAATGATGGTTTCCAGCTTCATCCATGTCCCTACAAAGGACATGAACTCATCATTTTTTATGGCTGCATAGTATTCCATGGTGTATATGTGCCACATTTTCTTAATCCAGTCTATCATTGTTGGACACTTGGGTTGGTTCCAAGTCTTTGCTATTGTGAATAGTGCCACAATTAACATACGTGTGCATGTGTCTTTATAGCAGCATGATTTGTAATCCTTTGGGTATATACCCAGTAATGGGATGGCTGGGTCAAATGGTATTTCTAGTTCTAGATCCCTGAGGAATCACCACACTGACTTCCACAATGGTTGAACTAGTTTACAGTCCCACCAACAGTGTAAAAGTGTTCCTATTTCTCCACATCCTCTCCAGCACCTGTTGTTTCCTGACTTTTTAATGATCGCTATTCTAACTGGTGTGAGATGGTATCTCATTGTGGTTTTGATTTGCATTTCTCTGATGGCCAGTGATGATGAGCATTTTTTCATGTGTTTTTTGACTGCATAAATGTCTTCTTTTGAGAAGTGTCTGCTCATATCCTTTGCCCACTTTTTGATGGGGTTGTTTGTTTTTTTCTTGTAAATTTGTTTGAGTTCATTTTAGATTCTGGACATTAGCCCTTTGTCAGATGAGTAGATTGCAAAAATTTTCTCCCATTCTGTAGGTTGCCTGTTCACTCTGATAGTAGTTTCTTTTGCTGTGCAGAAGCTCTTTAGTTTAATTAGATCCCATTTGTCAATTTTGGCTTTTGTTGCCATTGCTTTTGGTGTTTTAGACATGAAGTCTTTGCCCATGCCTATGCCCTGAATGGTATTGCCTAGGTTTTCTTCTAGGGTTTTTATGGTTTTAGGTCTAACATGTAAGTCTTTAATCCATCTTGAATTAATTTTTGTATAAGGTGTAAGGAAGGGATCCAGTTTCAGCTTTCTACCTATGGCTAGCCAGTTTTCCCAGCACCATTTATTAAATAGGGAATCCTTTCCCCATTGCTTGTTTTTGTCAGGTTTGTCAAAGATCAGATAGTTGTAGATATGAGGTATTATTTCTGAGGGCTCTCTTCTGTTCCATTGGTCTATATCTCTGTTTTGGTACCAGTACCATGCTGTTTTGGTTACTGTAGCCTTGTAGTATAGTTTGAAGTCAGGTAGTGTGTTGCCTCCAGCTTTGTTCTTTTGGCTTAGGATTGTCTTGGCAATGTGGGCTCTTTTTTGGTTCCATATGAACTTTAAAGTAGCTTTTTCCAATTCTGTGAAGAAAGTCATTGGTAGCTTGATGGGGATGGCACTGAATCTATAAATTACCTTGGGCAGTATGTCCATTTTCAAGATGTTGATTCTTCCTACCCCTGAGCAAGCAATGTTCTTCCATTTGTTTATATCCTCTTTTATTTCATTGAGCAGTGGTTTGTAGTTCTCCTTGAAGAGGTCCTTCGCATCCCTTGTAAGTTGAATTCCTAGGTATTTTATTCTCTTTGAAGCAATTGTGAATGGGAGTTCACTCATGTTTTGGCTCTCTGTCTGTTATTGGTGTATAAGAATGTTTGTGATTTTTGCACATTGATTTTGTATCCTGAGACTTTGCTGAAGTTGCTTATCAGCTTAAGGAGATTTTGGGCTGAGACAGTGGGTTTTTCTAGCTATACAATCATGTCATCTGCAAACAGGGACAATTTGACTTCCTCTTTTCCCAATTGAATGCCCTTTATTTCTTTCTCCTGCTTCATTGCCCTGGCCAGAACTTCCAACACTAGGTTGAATAGAAGTGGTGAGAGAGGGCATCCCTGTCTTGGGCCAGTTTTCAAAGGGAACGCTTCCAGTTTTTGTCCTTTCAGTATGATATTGGCTGTGGGTTTGTCATAGATAGTTCTTATTATTTTGAGATACGTCCCATCAATACCTAATTTATTGAGAGTTTTAGCATGAAGCGTTGTTGAATTTTGTCAAAGGCCTTTTCTGCACCTGTTGAGATAATGATGTGGTTTTTGTCTTTGGATCTGTTTATATGCTGGATTACGTTTATTGATTTTCATATGTTGAACCAGCCTTGCATCCGAGGGATGAAGCCCACTTGATCGTGGTGGATAAGCTTTTTGATGTGCTGCTGGATTCAGTTTGCCAGTATTTTATTGAGGATTTCTCAGCGATGTTCATCAGGAATATTGGTCTAAAATTCTCTTTTTTTGTTGTGTCTCTGCCAGGCTTTGGTATCAGGATGATGCTGGCCTCATAAAATGAGTTAGGGAGGATTCCCTCTTTTTCTGTTGACTGGAATAGTTTCAGAAGGAATGGTACCAGCTCCTCCTTGTACCTCTGGTAGAATTTGGCTGTGAATCCATCTGGTCCTGGACTTTTTTTGGTTGGTAAGCTATTAATTATTGCCTTAATTTCAGAGCCTGTTATTGGTGTATTCAGAGGTTCAAATTCTTTTTGTATTCTTGCTATTTTTGCTTCCTGCTTTCAAAATTACATGTTTGTTTCAAGACAACCTGGATGGAGTCAGCCTTAATGTCATTGATAAGCAATGTACACGCCTGTCACGTTTTCCATTCACTCAACACTGGCTGGTTGGCTCTGCTGAAGCAGAGGAAGTTAATGCAATAATATAATGAAGAAGCAAGAGGAAGCCTGTACATGGAGGTAATTATCATCAACTAGGGAAGGCCTAGTTCTTGATATATGATTATTTCAAGGAAAGAAGAAAGCACTGACTTCTGTCTTGTGACCTGTTTCCCTTCTTAAGTTTGACCAAAGGGGAAATGGCCTTCCAAAACATCAGGAGTGAGCGGCTGTGGTAGGTAGCTCATTGTTAGTAGATATTTTTTGAGATTTTTGAGGTGGGTTGTCATCATCACCCCCTCACTTAGCATTCTGGATTTTTTTCCCTTCTGTTTTTTCCCACTGGAAATTACTTTTAGAAAATTTACTGGTTTTTTATTACTAACATAAGAAATTTGCTCAAATTTAGTGGCTTAAAACAATACAGATTTATCATCTCATATTTCTGTAGTTCAGATGTCCAAACTGGGTCTCACTGGGCTCAAACCAAGGTGTTGGAGGGGCTACATTTCTCTAAGGAGGCTCTAGGGCAGAATTCATTTCCTTGTTGTCATGGGTTGAATTGTGTTCCCTCCAAAATGAGTGCTAAGGTCCTAACTCCCTGTCTCAGAATGCCAGTTTACTTGGAAATAGAACTTTCGCAGATGATCAAGTTAAGTTGAGCCTGTTAGGATAGGCCTTAATCCAATATGACTGTGTTCTTATAAAAAGGGAAAGCTTGGGAGCAGATACACGCACACTGGAAGACCACCATGTGAAGAATGGACTTATGCTGCCACATCCAGGGAAATACTAGAGGCTGGGAGAGAGTACTGGAGCAGATCCTTCCTTAGTGTCCTGCAGACACTGTGATCTCAGACTTCTGGGCTCCAGAACTTAGAGAGAATAAACTTCTCTTGTTTGACCCACTCATTTTGTAATATTTTGTCACGGCAGCCCTAGAACATTAATATGCTCTTCTTTTCCAGCTGTGGAAGCTGCCTGCATTCCTTGGCTTTTGTCTCCTTCCTCCATCTTCAGAGCCAGCAGCATTGCATCTCTCTGACTTCTTTCACAGATGCATCTCCCCCCAACCACAGCCAGAACACCTTCTCCAATTTTAAAAACTCATGTGACAGTAGGCCCATCTAGGTAATCCAGAATAATCTCTCCACGTCAAGGTCTTTAATTTAATCCCATCTACAAAGTCTCTTTTGCCATGTAAGGTAACACATTCAGAAGTTCCGGGGATCAGGGCATAGGCAGCTTTGGGTAGTGGGCATTATTCTGCCCACCTGAGAATTTTAAAGCATCATAATGAAATAGATTAACAGATATTTTTATCTGGAGGGGCTTGCTGAAAGCCGAGGTCAAGAATCGGGGGAAATGCCTGGGGTGGGAAGAGATGGTGTTGGAGGAGGTGGCATCAGGAAACATACCTGGGAAAGGCAGGCCTGGGCACAAGCCACGTAGGAGAAGCAAATATCCAGGTGCAGTGGAGGACTGCCAGGTAAAGTTCAAAGCCAAAACCCTTGCTCAAATCCTTGCTTTGCCAGGTAGAGCATTACTTATACTCACAGGTAGAGCTATCTGACTTTGAGGCTGTTACTTATCTTCTTTGCACCTCAGTATCTCATATAAAGTAAAGGAATATCATCTACCTTCCAGAGCTATAGCAAGGCACAAATGAGATCATAATATATGGACATCTATGCAGTGTGTGGCAGACATTATATGTGTTATGTCCTGTAAACTATAAAGCTCTCTAACAATGACAATATTATTGCCCCCTGCCTCCTGGAAAAAGCAGGAGTGCCAAAGGAGAGGAGAGATACTCAGAAATATACAAACTTGTCTATTCCCACAACTTGGCTTAAAATAAGTTATAGCACTGAGACACATTTCAGGAGAACGGGAGAAGGAGAAAGAGGATGAAAACCTACCGACCATCCACAGTTGGCCAGGTGTTGTGATAACACCTTGCCTATATTTTCACATCTGCTTTCACACTAGACATCAGCTGGGGTTGTCACTAACCATTGACAATTGAGGAAGTCAAGTCTTAAACTGCAGTGCTAAGGGGCAGATCTGGCTTCCCTTCGTCTGTCTGCCTCCTAAACACTGTCTGCCCCACTATGTAGATAATCCAGGATAATCTTTGCATCTCAAAGTTAGAAGCACAGTTAGAAGAGGGTCCCAAGGAACTACCTTATCCAATAAACTCATTACATATGTAGTCAGAGGTAATTTTGTTGCAGGATCATTATTGTGTCTTGAGTAATTTAAGGGTAGAATATAATTCCCATATAAAAGATAAATTCTTGGCCGAGCACGGTGGCTCACGCCTGTAATCCCAGCACTTTGGAAGGCCAAGGTAGGCAGATCACAAGGTTAGGAGTTCGAGACCTGCCTGTCCAATAAGGTGAAACCCCGTCTCTACTAAAAAATACAAAGAAATTAGCTGGGCATGGTGGTGCGCACCTGTAGTCCCAGATATGTGGGAGGCTAAGGCAGGAGAATCGCTTGAACCTGGGAGGTGGAAGTTACAGTGAGCTGAGATTGCTCCACTGCATTCCAGCCTGGGCGACACAGTGAGACTCCATCTCAAAAAAAATAAAAAAGAAAAAAAAGATAAATTTTCATATTCAGCATTTCCATCATTTTCCTACAATATTGGAGGCCTTGCTCTTTTCAGGTAGACAAGTATTCCCCAAATTAAAAGAATATTATCTGAACTATTTCCCAAACCACAACTTTCAAGGGTAATTTGGATATTCTTCTGACAAACACACATTTTTTTCCGTTCCTTTCATAATTACAAGGATTTTTTTTTTTTTTTTTTTGAGACGGAGTCTTACTCTGTCACCCAGGCTGGAGTGCAGTGGTGCAATCTCAGCTCACTGCAAGCTCTGCCTCCCGGGTTCATGCCATTCTCCTGCCTCAGCCTCCCGAGTAGCTGGGACTACAGGCGCCTGCCACCGCGCTCGGCTAATTTTTTGTATTTTTAGTAGAGATGGGGTTTCACCATATTGGACAGACTGGTCTCGATCTCCTAACCTTGTGATCTGCCCGCCTCAGCCTCCCAAAGAGTTGGGATTATAGGCGTTAGCCACCGTGCCCAGCAGAAAATTTTTGAAACTCAGGCAAGACCTGTATAATGCAGTGGAAATGTACCTAATTAAAATTCTGTTGGACCAGTTTCATTTTCTTGGTCTGTTGCAAAACAAATGATTAAATGTAAGTGCAAACAACACATCTTTTTGGTGATATTGGTGTATTTTTTTCCTTTAAAATTAAGGTAATTATTTGCCTATGAAGCAATTTGTTTCTGCAGTTCACCATAGTCTTGATAGCCTTGGAACCTGAATCATTTAATACACTTTGCAAAGGCTTATTCGTTTTAGCTGAGACACGGTTGTCCTCAATTACATAGTTTTCATGAATTATTCTGGACTCTAAACAATTTTGGATGTCTCCAGTGAATATACTTTCTTTATAACTTCTCTGACGACATATGTTTACGTTCTGAATGCCAGCCCAAACAATCTCTCCTTCTCCTCTCCGTTTCCTTACCCACCTCCCCACACCATCCCCTCCTACACACACTCCTGCCACTCTCCCCTCTGAAATCACTTCCAAATACAAGAGGTTTAATGCAGTCTCTGTTCAAGCGCCTCCACTCTTCCAAACCCCTTGGTCACTCATTTTGATATGCCTCTTCTTAGAAAGATGTTATCTGTCACCACCCACATCCAATCTATCCCAATTTCCCATGTAAAAGTTTCTCTAACACGTCCCCTACTCCACATCTTTCCCAGTGCCATCATCTCTCACATTAATAATTGCAATAGCCCCTTATCTGTTTTCCCTTTTACCATCATGATTGTCTTAAATTTATCTCCACTCAATTTCCAGAGTTATTGGCTGAAGCAGAAACCTGGCTAATTCATTCAACCATTAAATCTCCTTGGCCTGTCACTCACAGAGTAATTTTTAAATGTTTGGAATCTTAAAAGATTCTGGGGAAGAACATCGTGGGCTTCAAAAAAATCAAGATTTGGGGGAGGCAGCTGGGGGCCACGAATACCCCAGACCCCCTTTGACTTGAAGAAGTCCTCTTTTTATGTTTTGTGATTTATATCTAAAATTTCACTGAAGAGAATTGGTTACATGGATTAAAATAGTTTGAGGACCTGGCTACTGGCTGAAGTACATACCCTCAGGAACCCATGGCCTAGTCCTGTCCCGGCCACTTTCTGACTCATGCACTCACTGCCCACTAGTAACATGGCAGGGAAGGGCTTATACCTTCCTGAACACACTGTGTTGTTTTGTGCCTCTCAGCTTCTGTCAGTGCTGTTCCCTACGTCACTGCCCTTCCCACGTTTTCTCAGTCCTCCTGTGAGCATGAGCTAAGATGTATCCCTTCCAGGCAGGCTTACTGGAAGCCCTGAGTTGTGTAATGGTGTTTGAGTCTTTGCTTCTACTTTGTATCATGCTTTGTAGTTTTTGACTGGATGCTGGACATTATGTGTTAAAATTAGTAGATCTTCTGAAATGAAATGTGTTTTCTTCCTTCTAAAATGATTACATTTTATTCTGAGAGGCAGACAGACAACAAGCAGATTACCTACTAGCTTTAAGTTTGTTAGGGTTGGTCTATTTCTATGGCGCTTCTGTGATGTCAACTAAGAGCCTGGGGTGTTGACCAGGGTTCTTCTATTTTCAAGAGAACTTGAACTGTACCTCTGTCCTCCAAGCATCTTGTAGCTGCTAAAATATCTGCTCAGTACTTTATTGGCCCAATTACTGTCTTCTGCAGGGTCTCTTGGAGTTTTAAATTGAACAGCTTAGGAGTTGGTTAACACCTTTATGGGAGATTGCACACAGATTTGGTGGCTCACTTAGCTGGGGTTCCCTCTTTTCCTGTATTTGTCTTACCCAGGCTCAGCTTCTTTGACGACCTGGATCCATCCTCTCCCTTCAACCTATCAGGACTGCAAACTTCTGACAAAACTCTTCCATGGCATTATGAATTCACAAGTACTCTCAAGGAAGAAGCAGGGTGAATAGAGCTCGCTTCCTTGTGTTTGCCTGCTCTCAGGGACTGCAGCATTTTGAGTCCTGCCAACTCGATTGGTCTCATGCTTTTCAACAGCAATCATAATTTCATGTACTCTGTACAGTTTTTATAGTTGTGTTTTGTACGAAGGCTGTCTAACACAAGCCACTTCATCATGATCAAAACAGGAAATGCATGTGTTTAGTTTTGATTTGCATATGATGTTATGAATTACTTTATATTACCGTATCAGTTTTTATATATTGCTTGTCACAGCATCCCTGTTTATAGGTGTAAAAGCTGGCTTCAACTATATAAACAAAAGCATGACAAAAAGATAACAGCCTTGTTACTAGAATTAGAAGTCAGTGAACTCAGGGTTTCTAAAATTCCCCGTTACACAAAGTGAAATTGGCCTCAATGCTAATATAAGGACAGAGCCAAAAGGTGAAAAGTGTCCCAGATATTTGGATTGGTGCTAGACTAATACACAAACCTAAAGCACAAACACACACACACACGCACACAAACACTTCTTTACTTGCTACTTCTCCAAGATGGTAGAAATTCTAATATATCACATTTTCATAGTTTATGTGGCCCATCCTGTATTATATCTTTATTTTTTACAATGAACATTCTCCAAACTTTCAATTTCTTTTTTTTTCCACTGTGGTAAATAGGTTAGTATATACTATTTTGGAAAGATTCCAAATGCTAGGGGAAACAGAGATAAATCATTTTTCTTTACATTTTATAAAACCCATACTATATATCATTCAGCTCTATTGTATCATGTTGACAGCATTATGACTTCTTTAGAAAATCAAGTTGACTTTCATCCCAAATCTTTAATACATCATTAAGACTCTGTATCAAGACCTACTATATCTTTTGGATTTTATCAAAATTGATGGCTCAATATCACAGAAAGATGACAGGTAGGTCAAAAAGTGCTCAAACCAGGAAGTCTAAGATCCTGGGCCCGTTTCCATTCTGGAGGACAATTATTAATAAAACACCAACACCAAAGAGAGAATTCCACAGCACCAATATCTTGCATTATTCTTGTCTGAGGCACCATTGCTGACTGACATTTTTTGGTCACTGAGGTGACCAAAACTCTCTGCTGTTGTCCAAGATAAAGAGAGCGTCATTTAATTACTGTATATGCCCCTCCTTTTAGTTACTTTTCCACTGAATCATACAAAAAAGATAATAAGAAATAGTTGTTGTTGCTTCATCTTGAAAGATGATGGAGAAGGACTATGGTTTTGATGTTGACATAAAGGTTACAAAACAATGTTTAACAATAATGGGTTCTCTAATAATGATCCAACACAAAAACTATAAAACTAATAGCTTAGTTGGGGTGAGGGTAACATGAATTTTAAAAAATAGAAGAAAACAATTTTATACACAAATAAGAGAAACTTTCAGATAGAAAACATCAGTGGTGTCATCAGTTTGCTTTTATTAAAATTTAAGGAAAGAAATTGCTTAAGGAAAAATTTTAAGTAACTTTATATTCTCATTTCTTAGATATTGTCATCTCCTCCAGAAACCCAAGATATGTCAAAGTCTTTTAAAAATAAACTGGAAAATGTACTCTGTCCGCAGTAGACAACACCAATGTTTTAAAAACTGGATTACGGCAATTCTTCATTGTTCATTTGCTTTCACACTACTTGTGGCTCTCTAACGTGGTCCCTGCCCCTTACTTTTCTTTGGTGTGTCAGATGTGCAAGGGGCACCCTGGCATCTGCTGCCTACCCCTCGTCTCCTCCCAGATGCACTTCCTGGCCTCTGAGATAACAAGTATCTTCTCTTCCCACCCAGTTCCCCAACAAAAAACGAACCTATTCTCCACCGCCTAAACAGTTTCTTCCCATCTTTTCCAATTGCATAGAAGAAAATCTACCTAAGCCCTAGTGACTCTTCAGTTTTTTTCTCTAATGTTCTTTAACATGTAAAATTGGATGGTTTTTCATTTTCAAAAAGACTTTGTGAAATCATGTGTTTCATAAACTTTTCCTTAATTTCCAAATGAAATTGTATATATATATAATTCACTGTGGAAAATAGGTTTGTATATACTATTTTGGAAAGACTCCAAATGCTAGAGGAAATTAATGTAAGTTGTTTTTCTTTACTCTTCATTTTATAAAATCTATTCTGTATCATTCAGTTGTGTTGTATCATGCTGAAAGAAATATGGTATGGGACAATAGATCACACAGAAAATCTTTGGCAGGAAGAATGCATCTAGAGCACTTAACACAGTACTTTGCATAAAAGACCTCAAATAGCTGTGGGATTCAAGGGTGTTGAAGTGTGAGCAAGTTTCATCTTGGGACTTTAGGTGGTACTGTAGGAATCCCAATATATGCTGGGAATAGTTATAACTTCACAAGAAAATGCATTTTTGATCTTAGTAGTAATAATAACATACATTTAGTGTACGGTTTTTTGACAAACAAAAAGATTTTTATCTGTCTTGGATAGTTTAACTTTCAGAAGCAGTATGCAATCATTATCACCATTATATCACATGATCAAAGGAAGTTTACGGAACCCAGCAACATGCTGGTTCTGAGCATCTCAGCTGCTGGTCAGGCAGTGATGGTGCTGGCACTCAGCAGTCAGGCCAGTGAGAAGCGCTTCCAGGCAGTGGTCCATGACCTTGCAGTCCCCTCCAAGGAAGGTGCTGGTGTCACCATAGCCTGCAATCACGTAAAAGGATCTTGGCAGAGATCCAGAGACTCAGCTCAGGTCACAGAGGTTGGAGACCACATTTGTGTCCGCTTTGGTTTCAGTTCCCAGGTGACATGGAGGACAAAGCTTGGACGTCGAGTCAGATGAATTTTTGTGAAATACTCCTCTGAGTATTTTTGTGAAACCTAAGTTAAAAACTTAGTTCTTTAAATAAATAAATATGTGTTAGATACAAATTGTAGCTAACATGTCCTGAAATTTCACTAGGTGCCTCCTAAGATCAACTCATTTAATTTTCTTAACCACCTCATAAGGTGTATTAGTCTGTTCTGGCTGTCATAATAAAATACCATAAATTGAGTGGCTTAAACAACACATAAGTATTTCTCACAATTCTCTAGTGTTGGAAGTCCAGGAACAAGGCACTTGCAGTTGTACTTCCTGGTGAGGGCCCAATTCTTGGTCCTTGGGGTGTCCTCGCATGGTGCAGAGAGGGAGGGAAAAAGAGAAGGAGGAAGGGGGGAGAGAGAGAGAGAGAGAGAGAGAGAAAGCTCTCCTATTATAAGAGGATTCAATATATGAATTTGCGGGGAGACATCAATATTCAGTCCATAACATGAGGCATGTCTACTATTACTCTCATTTTACAAATAGGGCCTGTTTCCCAGACAAGAACACTGAGGCACAGAGAGATGAGATTCCTTGCCCATTGTTCACACAGCTTCTATGTGGTAGAGGCTGATGTGAATCCCATCAATTTTCAGTGCCCGTGTGTGCCCACTCTACTATATGGCCTCCCTTCTACAGGGTTTGCGTGTAGGCTGGTCTGCTGGCATGTCCTGGCTCTGTTTCTCAGTAGCTGTACAGCTAGTCAGTTTCTCCGACTAACTGAAGGTCAGTATCCTCAGCTGGGTACAGCAGAAGATCATAAAACCAATCTTGTGTGTAACTGCTAGTCTTAAATGCAACAATGCACATAAAATGTCTAACATAGTGCCTAGTTCTTTGTATGTGCTCAATAAAAGTTAAAGATAATTAGTAAGGCCTTCAGTAATAAATACTGAATAAAAGATAACAATTGTTATGGCTGTCATTACACCACACCATCTCTCAAATTTAAGAGATACTCTTCTAGCTTGCCCTGCACTGTTCTGGAAAAACTGGGAAAAGGGCCGGGTGCAGTGGCTCACGCCTGTAATCTCAGCACTTTGGGAGGCCGAGGCTGGCAGACCACGAGGTCAAGAGATGGAGACCATCCTGCCCAACATGGTGAAACCCCGTCTCTACTAAAAATACAATAAAAAATTATCTGGGTGTGGTGGCGCACCCCTGTAGTCCCAGCTATTCGGGAGGCTGAGGCAGAAGAATTGCTTGAACCTGGGAGGTGGAGGTTGCAGTGAGCTGAGATCGCACCACTGCACTCCAGCCTGGGGACAGAGCAAGATTCTGTCTCAAAAAAAAAAAAAAAAACTGGAGAAAGATGGAACTATTAATATATATAGACAATACACCACAAATATGTATATATATTAGTTGTTAAAATATAAAATATTCAATTCAATATAGAAATATGTGGAGTAAAAATGACAATCTCCCTTATGCTCCCTCTGTTCCATTTCCTTCCCTAGTGATAAGTGGCATTCATTATACAGAATACGACTAGGCATAATTTTGGGGAAAGTGGAATATTTTTCTGCATAGCTTTAAAAGTTTTTGCAAAGTAACTTTAAAAATGACTATTCAAGTGTAGCTAGCTAATTTTTTCAGACACTGTGACATTCAGCTTCCTAGTGAGTTAAACAAAAACAGCAGAAGCAGTTAGAGATTTCATTTTTCTCAAGGATGTGCAAAAAAAGTGACCGTAGAGTTTCTCCTCAGAGTAATTCCACAAGCATTCAGGAAGGCCACTCTACAATTCAAACTTAATCATTACGGTTTCAAATGCAATCTCACTCAGAGTTATTCATGGGAAAGTCATTTACCAGAGCAAAATATCAGGATAAAATCAGCAATAGTCAAGACTGGAATCCCGCCTTCCTGTGCTGAAGCCGTGCTTGTCTTCCACAATTCCTTGAAGACAGACTTCCCAAACTGGGTGAGGATTATACCCAGATGTCAAAAGACAGAGTATACATGGTGAGTGTATTAGAAATGGTGAGATAATAGGTGGCAGAAAGAAATTTTTTGCCCTGCTGGCCTCTTAGTTCTCTCTCTTCTCTGGTGATAAGACAGTGTTTGTAATATAGAACACAGAAACTACGACTTTGCTGGCAATTTATGCTTTGACGTTATGCTGTGAGAGGCAGGCACTGTTAGCAGGTGAGAGGCTTGTTTGTATCTTAGACCTGCCATGCCAAAGAATGTAAGAGGCCTGACTTTTACAGCTGCCCTTTCTTCATAGATCTAGCACCACAATCCACATGATTTTAAGACTTTTTAGAACCCCATTGGGCCAGAGCCAAGACCCTGGAGAAGCGAATTGACGAATAGAAGAGATCAAAGCAAACGAAGGTGAGAAGAGGAAGAGGAAGACAGGCAAGGGACCACCCAACCAAAAGATATCCTGAGACAAGGAAGGAAACCTTGGGACCTCCTCTGTGCTTGGAGTACTCAGAGTCAGCTGGTTTTCTCTCGGGGTAGACTTGGCCTGAATGCCTTTCCAGACACTGCAGAGCGTCACTGAGGAGCTACCTTTACACCATCCTTTACAATCCTGCCCACAAACAGGTAATGATCCCTGTGGTCTGAACTTCAAACTGATATGAAGGACAACTGATCTCTGTATGGATAAAATGCATTAATTCCCAGTGGCAAGCTGGGGTTGAAAAACTTGGAAATATTAAAGAAGTGGGTAAACCTACAATCACCTGAACAAATGGTCACGCTATGGAGATCGTCTATGTTAAATAAGACAGTTGATGCTTGGGGAAAATGAGCCATGTTTAAGATACAGAATCAACTCTACAAATAAAAGGCAAACGTGTTACTCATGGCTAAACATCATATAAGCTGCACCACACAGTGTGAATATCAATTTGGCCTGTTTCTGCCTAGAGATAGAGTAAGGGCATTTGTAGACACAGCATGTGTGCAGGAGAGTTAACATAGCAGGGCTAATGTCTCTCCTCTGAAAGTCCCACTGGCAAGGCTGGCCCTTGCCTGGTGTCTGTGAACTGAGAATTGGGAGTGTTCCTACCATTCTTGAAATGATACCAACAAGCTTAATGTGCCTAAACTGTTTATACAGACGATGTGGTTTGTGCTGAACACCTGCTTTCCTTCTGGAAGTCTGGAATTTGGTTATGTCCTAGGCAAGGGATGGCTGTAAGCCCAGGCCCCGATAAAATGCCCCTGGGCTCTGAGTCTCAAATTAGCATCCCTGATTGGCAGCATTTCCCACGTGGTGTTAAAGCTCATTTCTGGGGAGTCAAACACGCCCTGTGTGACTCCACTGGGAAAGTACCCTGAAATCTTGTATTCTTTCGGTTTCCCCCAACTTTCCTCCAATGTCCTTTTCACTTTGATGATTTTCCTTGAGCCCTGCTTCTGTAATCCATCTCAGCCATGAGTACAGCTATGTGCCGAGTCCTATGGGTCCTCCCAGGAAATCATCAAACCTGGGGGGCGTTTTGGGAACCCATGGCCCACTATGACATTTAGGCTTCTGAGAAGCTACATTTTTATGTTTGGCAAAGCATCTTTGGAATTTCATATATAAGAAGAAAACTTTATGTGCCAGATAGTCACTACTTCCCCATCCTCTGTCCCTGCTAATAGAAGTGGCTGTATCTCTAACAGGCCCGGCAAAAGGCTTGCCCATGGGGCGTGTTTGGGCAGTCCTACCACTCTGAACTGCCCACAGCTCACTGACCTAAGGGTGGACACCTGACTCAAGCTGGGTCCATCAGATTTTCTTCCCCCAAATTTGAATGAGGGTGCTGAGAGGCTGAGTCTACCAGTTAGACCTTGGGGAAATGCTGACAATCACGATCATTTTCTTTCTGCTTGTCTTTATGCTGCCTAATGGAATAGTGCAGTTTAAGTGTCCGCCTTAGGAAGGGCTTCATTATCCCTCAACTTGCTTCTGTTCCTCCTTGCAAAATGGTTCCTCCTTGTATTTGCCCAATTTAATATTCTTTACATATCACTGAACTTGCCTATTCAAAATATCTCCCCTCTCCTCTGTGAGGCAAAGAGGGCCCAAGCATACGTTGTTTCTCCTGGCACCCTTGAGGCCGAGTACTGGTCAAACTCATATTAGGAACTAAATAAATGCTCAACAGTAAATGATTGAATAATGCCTGTCCTCAGGGCTAATCCTGGGTGAAACCCTGGCAAGGTTTGTTTTACTATAGAAAAAAAAAAATCCCAAGATTGCTTCACCTCTGCAGTGAATTTCCTTCATCTATACATTTGGTGTAAGAGATTTTATTAAAGGTCAGACTTAAGGTGTTACATTTTTTTTCAGAAAAAAAAAAGTGAGCTGAAGTCTAGCACCACAAAACTTATACTATGGACAGGAAATATTTCAGCTGATACTCTAGGTAGAATCTGTGTTGGGGATTTTTAGCCCTGTGAAGTATAGCTAGTGGCTTTTAAAACAAGTGAAAAAATAACATATTAGAGAATGTACAGGTCTAGCATTTACGGAAAGATGGTGGCTTTCAGTAAATTTAAGTTCATAAACTAAATGATCTGGAATTCTTTTAGATGCCTCTGCTGATTACAATGGAATGGTAATCAGTGTGTCCAATGTGTCAGGCTCTGTCCTGAAATTTACCATGAAAAGGCATCTAAATTGATAAATATGGGTGTCCTATGGTGTCAGGGGCCTCTCTCTAACCAGGCGAGCAGGAAATGCAGGGCAGCCTCACCTGTCCTTGCCAGAGGAAGCTGTGCTTTTGATTACATGGAAATCCAGAACCTTGGCTTCTAACTCATCACTCAGAGGAGTGAACCAATTATATTATGTAGAAGTTTTCTTTATAAACCTTTAACTTGCAATTCTTTTCTTGCCCCTGTTGGATTATTTTAGTTCTCTTTTGCAGTTTTATTTCTTCATTCATCATTTATTTGGCTCTTGTTACAACCAGGTACTGCTTGGGACACTGGAGTTATAGCAGTAAACAAGACAGACACTCCCTGAATGTAATAAGGCTTACTCTCTACTAGAAAAAGATAGAAGTAAATAAGTGAAAAATAAGCAGGATTAATTTATGAAGAAAATTGAAAAATTTGATTTAAAAATGTGACTTCTGAGACAAGAATTGACAAAATACTACTTTTCTAATATCCATAAAGAATTACAGAAGAGCATTGCTGTGTTCATCTCTGCTTAACATAATATTTCTAATAAGGTTTCATGGTTTTTACAATAACAGAGAACAGCTAATTGTACTTCAACCATAGGCAAAATTAAGTTAACTCATGCTATGATTGTTAATCTTCTTAAGCAATTGCTTAAATATTAATTGACGACAAGGGGTCAGGATACAGAGTCATGCTGCCAGACTCCAGGGAGAATACAGTAACTTAATAGCAATTTACCATCTAATATGATTAAATTTGACTTTCTATTCCAGAACCGCAGCAACATAATGCCTTCCTTTGCCACATTTAATGATATGTGTCTGAGAAATACTGTTTATCATTACTGAGTTATTTCATTAAATTTATTGACATAACCTTTCCTTAGCAATGAACACAATCAGTTATAATTACTTAGGATCTTTTTTCTTATAAAGTTTCAAAATTTTAGCTTGCATCAAATTATATAATTAACGGCAACAATAATATCATACAATGCCTGTTTCTACTGAAATAAATATTTTAGTGAAAAATGGGAATAGATGGTCTGTCCTAATTTAGTTTTTTTGCTATTATTAATTTTTTAGCTCTCCAGATTTAGAGTTTTTGTTACTTTATTTTTCATTACTTTGTAATGGAGAAGAGTGGGAAACAGAAGCGATCACAATCCCTTCCATCCCATAGCAGTGTGCGCTTCACCTAAGGCCAATGGACCTCCTGTGATGTGGCTGAACTCAATAAAATCTTTAATCTATTGTAGAAGAGTGGAAAAGAGGTGGCCCTCCCAATTTCTATTTGTCACCTATCACACATCACAAGCCTTGTAAGTTACATCAACACCATTTTCCGCTGAAATCTTCCCTAATGTTTCAGTGCACTGGGGAGCCTGGAAATATGTTTTGAACATTTAGACACCTTTTCCCAAAGATAGGAAGAGAATTTCAATCTCCCAGGTGGCACTATTGGAGCTATCCTTGATTCTTCCCTCTCTTTTGCTCTTCATTCAGCCACCATGCCCTATTCCCTGCACAGCAGATCTCAGTTGCTTTTTTCTTTTGTTCTCATTTTCCGTGCTCCCAGTTCCTCCTCCTGCCTTCAGTCTCTCATCTTCAAGTCAGCCTACGGAATGGAAAGGAAAAGGGAAGGCAGGGAAAGAACAGTGGAGTGCTGCACTTCATTTAACAAAAAGAATTCTCTTGAGAATTTAGATAAATGCAGGACTTAGAGCCACAATGAAACAATAAACACTTTCTTGTTAATGAGTAAGTGTGTGGCTGATGAAGTGGCCACAGATGTCCCTTTTCAGTCCTTAGTGTCACCTTCACTCTCTAGGAGGCAAAGTTCCAATAAAAACGGAGACACTTAAAACTGAAGCACAAAACAGATCCTGCCCAGATAAGAATGCGGCTCATCACTAGTGACAATAACAAGAAAAACTGAGAGATCTTTGCAAACAAAGAGGAAAACAATGCTATATCATTTATTCTAATTCAGGTTGAGCCAAACTCAACATTCTTATTGAAATTCTTTTTACATCTTTAAAATGAACGGTGCTTCCAAGGTTAGAGAGAAATATGCCTGCGATTAATTTTCAAACATCAACAGACATTTGTGAATTATTCAATCCCATTTTTAAACCTGGTTTTGTCCACTATTTGTACACATCTCACAAAAAGGGTTGAAGCCAGGAAATGGATGTGTATAATTGTGAAAGTGTTAATGGGGACACAGATGGAGCTACATTGCTACATGAACATGTGGGATAATCTTCAGTTTCAATTACTCATTTTTTATTCATATTCTCCATTATTTCTGATAATTAAGAATTGTTTTACAGTAATAAGCGATAGAGTAGCATTGAAGTGATCAAGGAATTAGTCCTTTTCTTTGACTAGCAGTGTGATTCTGGGCAACTCAACTCATGGACTTGAGTCCTTTGCCATTGAAGTTGGGGCTGTCCACATGGGGTGGTTTGGATGGGCTGAGCCACAGCTGAAGGCAAAGGCAGGCATCTTCCTACAAGACAGTCAATGGGCAAGGTGTGGGCATCTGTAGATGGTATGTCCTCCACAGATGGCTGTGAAGCAAGTTCCTAACTGAGCTCTGCAGTGCAGGACTGCTGTGGAACTCACTACAATGGATACTGAATGATTGTGTCCACCCCCCAAATTCATATGTTGAATTTGCAACCCCGATGCAACTGTATCTGCAAACAGGGTTTTTAAGGAGATAAAGTTAAATGCGATAATAACAGCAGTGCCCTGTACTAGTCTGCTTTGGCTGCTATAACAAAACACCAGACTGGGTGGTTTAAATGACAGAAATTTATTCGTCATAGTTCTGGAGTCTGGAAAGTACAAGATCAAGGTGCCAGCTGATTCCACTTCTAGTGAAGGTTTTCTTCTTACCTTGCAGATGGCCACTTCCTTACTGTGCCCTCATGTGGCAGGCAAAGAAAGCTTTGGTGTTTCTTTTTTTCCAAGGACACTAGTCCTATTGGTTCAGGGCCACATCCTTATCAGCTCATTGAACCTTACTTACCTCCTTGTAGGCCCTATCTCCAAATGCAGTCAAATTTACAGTTAGGGCTTCAACCTAAGAATTCTGGGAGGACATAATTTAGTTTATAGCAGGCCCTGATCCAATAGAATTAGTGTCCTTATAAGAAGAGACATAAAAGAGCTTGCTCTTTCTTGTTCTTTCCACGCATACACACTGAGGAAAGGCCCTGTGAGAAGTCAGGAAGAGAGCCCTCACCAGAAACCAAATCCATGGGAATATTAATTTTGAAATTCTAGCCTCCAAAGCCATGAGAAAATAATTGTTGCTTACACTACCCAACCTATGTATTTTTTTTTTTTTTTTTTTTTTTTGAGACAGAGTCTCACTCTGTCACCCAGGCTGGAGTGCAGTGGCATGATCTTGGCTCACTGCAAGCTCCCCGTCCCAGGTTCACGCCATTCTCCTGCCTCAGCCTCCCAAGTACCTGGGATTACAGGTGCACGCCACCACGCCCAGCTAGTTTTGTTTTTTGGTTTTTTGTGTGTTTTTTTTTTGTATTTTTAGTAGAGACGGGGTTTCACCATGTTAGCCAGGATGGTCTCCATCTCCTGACCCTGTGATCCGCCCGTCTCGGCCTCTCAAAGTGCTAGGATTACAGGCGTGAGCCACGGCGCCCAGCCCAGCCTATGTATTTTTTAATGGCAGCCCCAGAAGACTAATATAGATATATGGATGATTTTCTTGGTGTAGCCCAAGTGGTGGGTGCTGGCCATAGATTATCTCACAGAGCTGCAGTGTCTGATGCTGATGCCCTTTTCTGCCTGAGGTCCCTCATGATCCACATGTCGCTTGGTCTCTCTTCTCTTGTCTCTTTCATCTCCCAACCCTTCCAAACTGGCCAACCCTAATCCCTTCCTCCAGAATCATCTGATTCTCTATCAATTCTCTTAACTATTGTTTGTTTTTAACTGTATGTGACACGTGCTTTTGTAGGGCATTATCTTTTAATTAACACATACACCTTTTCTCTAAAAAGAGGCTCTCTCTTGTAATTTGGAAAATCTCTGATGTATATTATATTGTCTCTCATATGAATATTGACCCTTCTTTTTGAGACAGGTTCTTATTCTGTCACCTATGCTGGAGTGCAGTGGTGCAATCTTGGCTCAATGCAGCCTTGACTTCCTGGGTTCAAGTAGTCCTCCCACCTCAGCCTCCCAAGTACCTGGGTCTATAGGCACATGTCATCATGCCTGGCTAATTTTTTTTTTTTTTGTATTTTTGTAGGGACAAGAGTTTTTCCATGTTTCCCAGGCTGGTCCTGAACTCCTGGGCTCAAACAATCTGCACTCCTCGGCCTCCACCATGCTGGGACTACAGGCATAAGCCACATGCCCAGCCAACTCTTCCTTTTTGCCCAGCCAACTCTTTCTTTTTGCATTTCTACTAGAACAATACTGTTTCTCCCCATCCCAACACATGCCTATGGCTAAAAAAAGGGAGTCTCTCCCTCAAGAATTTGCGAATAAAAATAGTACCTTAGTATATTTGAATATGTTATTTCCTTTCTCCCAATACTTGGAAAAAAAAAAAAAACCTGATCTGCAAAGACTTGCAGGCTAGAAGGGACAATACACAAACACAGAAACAACTATGCCAAACAAAAAAAGTGATTAATGCTGAAAAAGAAGTTCAATTACCCTAAAATAGGAAACTAATTAAGGTTAGGAAACTTGGGAAATGTTGCCTAGGAAATGTATTATTTCACTTATACTTTGAAAAATGAATAGGAGTTTGAAAATGGGACATGATAAAATAAGGCCTCCTAGGAGAGAATATATATATAAGTGAAACTATTCTTAAATATTTAAGATGAAATGTTCTATAAATGTGCTCATTATAAATACATCCATTCTTTTATTTAAAGCAGTTTTATCTGGAATCCCACTTGGAAACAGTCTGTTAGTTGCTGTTTATTTACTTATCGCTCGTACTTGGAAGTTTAGAGAAAGCTCTTTACTTATTTAAGACATTCTTATTCAGGCATTTCATTAATCCATATTTCTTTTCTTCACATGCTCAGTAAATTAAAGTAAGATTTAACAGGCAGCCTACAAAATGGGAGAGAATATTTGCAAACTATGCATTTGACAAAGGTTTAATATCCAAAACTGATAAGGAACTTAAACAACTCAACAAATAAAAAACAAATAACCCCATTAAAAAGAGGGCAAAGGATATGAACAGACACTTCTCAAAAGAAGACATACAAGTGGCCAAAAAACATGAAAAAATGCTCAACATCACTAATCATCAGAGAAATGCAAATTGAGACCACAATGAGATACCATCTCGTATCAGTCAGAATGGATATTATTAAAAAGTCAAAAAACAACAGATGCTGGAGAAGCTGCAGAGAAAAGGGGTTATTTATCCACTGCTAGTAAGGAAGGTAAATTAGTTCAGCCACTGTGGAAAGCAGTTTGGAAATTTTTCAAAGAAATTAAAACAGAACTATCATTCAACCCAGCAATCTCATTACTGAGCATATACCCAAAGGAAAACAAGTTGTTCTACAAAAAATGACACATGCCCTTGTATGTTCATTGCAGCACTATTCACAATAGCAAAGACATGGACTAAACCCACATGCCCATCAATGGTGGACTGGATACAGATAATGTGATACATATATACATGGAATACTATGTAGCCATAGAAAAAGAAATCATGTCCTTTACAGCAACACAGATGCAGCTGGAGGCCATTATCCTAAGCAAGTTAATGCAGGAACAAAAAACCAAATACCACATGTTCTTAGTTATAAGTGGAAGCTAAACACTGGGTACACATTGAACATAAAGATGGGAAAAATAGACGCTGCAGAACACTAGATGGGGGAGGATAAGAGGGGAGTAGGGGATGAAAAACTACCTGTTGGACACTATGCCCACTACCTGGGTGCCAGGATCATTTATACCCCAAACCTCAGTGTCACGAAATAAACTCATGTAACAAACCTGCACATGTACCTTCTAAATCTAAAATAAAATTTGAAATTATGAAGAAAAGTAAGATTTGACTTCAGTAAGAGAGGAATTTTTCCACCTGTGCTCAAGATACTCTGCCACAAACTTTTTTCAGGGAGGCGAATCCTTGCTATCAGTTTTTGTTGGAATAGAATCTAAAGCTCATGATCCAAAGACTGGAGAGACTCAGTCAAGTTATCTCAAGCAATGGGAGCAGGAGGATGGTTAATGGGAGATGATATGAGCACAGGACCAAGGAAATCCCAAACAACAAGGTCCTAGGAAAATCACACCATGGCTCTATATTCAACTGCTCCACTGTCATGGGCCTCAGCTACACTCTAATGAGATGGCTCAAATTCTCAGCCTCTATCCACAGCCTGCATCTGGTTTTCATGGTTTCCACTTCCTCATCACTTCAGCTTCCACATGGCAACTTCTCTAGTTCCTGTCTATATCATAGACTTTTCTTGCTATCATGCTAACTTCTCATCTCTCTATTTTTTCTCTTTAATTTGAATTATTGAAAGAAAAAATGTATTTAGTTTTGCTAATCTTTCTCTACCAGGTCCCATCTTGTTTTTCAGCCATACTCTACTGACAGCCAACCGTTGTGTGAGAAGTCTATTTCTGGTACATTCAACTTGACTCTGGGTGATGGGAAGTAAGGGTCCCCTGGCCTTTATAGGGTTTTCTTTTTAGCAGAGGGTGGAGATTATTTCACTTGGAATGGAGTTTAGTCTGAAAAGTGATTGACATCTTTGGCACAACAACAGAAATATTGAGTAACTAAGAATGAAACATTAAACTTTTCTGTCTCCCAGATCTGGTTTAGTTAAAGAAGCCAAAGAATTCTAACAGGAAACAAGTAAAGCTGCTCAATCTCATGCAAACATATGTCATCCTAACATCACCATAATTTGCTTCAAAGTCAACCTCTTTTAGGTTTAAATACAAAATTGAAGCTAGTATTGGGTGTTGTTTCTTGTTGTTTTATATTAGTAAGTTCTAGCCAATATTGAGAGAGAGAGAGAGATACTGGGTTTCTGTGTTCTTTGCTTAAAACACAATCTGCTTTGTTTTTCTTAAACTTAGAAAGATTGCTCAAATTCCATAGCAGTTCCCTCCCTTATGCTATGCATAATATCAAGTAAGTATACTATATATTTAGAGGGTAATCATGCCAGGGCTTGGCTTATTTTTTCAGTGATGTATTTTTACTTCATATTGAAATTTAAGAGAAAGTCTACAGAATAAATATATTATACATAGCAAGCTTTATATTTTATTTTCATTTTAGAAGAAGCTTTACATTGCTGCATTGCCAGAAGTAAAAGAGAATTGCATTTAGAATCAGAAACGTGAATTCATGAACTGATTTTGCCACTAACCTCTTCTGTGCTTGTGGCCATTTCCTGTGCCACAGCTTCCTCAACTCTACAATGACGGGATTGGACCAATTGGCCTGGGAGCTCACTTCCTGCCCCGAGAGAGGCCAATGCGGTCAAAGGGATAAACTGCATCAGTTCCCCCAAGCTCTCTTGTGCAGCTCAGCTCACTCATGCATACGTGTGAGGACGAAGAATACTTCATTCTCAGAAATCTATGAATTGTTTTATTGTATACATATTTTCAAAATCATTGCTGACTTCTGCTAAATGAAAGCCACCAGACTTAAAGCTACATACTGTACGATTCCATTTAAACAACATTCTGGTAAAAGCAAAAACTTAGGTATGGAGAATAGATTAGTGGTTGCAAGTGGCTTAGGGATTGGGAGATGTTTGACTACAAATGGGGAGCACAAAAAAATTTCAACAGTTGCAGGAACTTTTCTGTCTTGATTACAGTGGCAGTTACATGACTATGCATGTGTTAAAACTCACAATTATATCCCAATAAAGTAAGTTCTACTGTGTGTAAATTATGCAGTAAAGTTTAAAAATTCATTCCTGGTCAATATTTCCTTACATGTAAATATCAATATGTTAAAATTAATAACCCACCTTTGATACAAAATGCTGTGCCCTCAGTGATAACACAGCTATTTTTTCTTTATCACCAGCCAGATGGTTTCATTTGTAGTGCTCTCCTAAGTCGCCAACACTGACCTATTTTTTAAGGCAGAATTTAGAATTCCTGCTGTTCAAGGTAATGAGGTAGAATCATCTTGCCTCTCAGGGCGTGAGTCTGGCTGACCAACGAGCCTGCCATTAGACTGTCGGCAATGACACCATAACCTCAAGTGCTGCCATTTCCCACTCGGGCACAGATTGAATGCTGGAATGATTACCAGGGGTGAAGACTGCTGATTGGGACCAAAGAGGAGAAAAACAGTAATTGACAAAAGCAAAAAAATTTTTTTTTCTGTAATCAAAGTAAGAAGATGGTTCAAGAATAACAGAGAGTAGGAAGCTCCCTTTGGTATACTGACGTTGTTTTGAAGTTTTCAGAGGTTTTCAGAGTCACTGTCACAGCACGGGGAGTGGGTGCCAATTTTGATGGGAGATTTAACCTTTTCCTGGAAAATCAGACGTTAAGGGTGAACTACACATCATATCCTGTTGCTCTGCCTTGTTGCTGTATGGCAAATCCTGTGTTGTCCAGTTAACTTTCTCTCTGAGCTCATCATACACTGTTCTTCCATGGGATTTTGCCAGTGTGTGGCTGAATCACACTTAGACATCTATCCTGATTCATCATGGAATGCCCTGTGATGACGTGAGAGACAGAAGGAGGGAGGAAGGGAGAGAGACAGAGAGAGAGAAACAAAAATAAGAAGACCTGTGTCTTGTCTCTACTCAGCTTCTGACTGGTTATAATTCTTGGGATGAATCCCTAAATTTCTGTAAGTCCATTTTCCTATCATTCAAAATTGAAGGAAATAATAATTGTTGTGCTTCCTTGCAATATATTTAAAAGTATATTAAAAATAGGCCGGGCGTGGTGGTTCACACCTGTAATCCCAGCACTTTGGGAGGTGGAGGAGGCAGGTGGATCACTTGAGGTCAGGAGTTTGAGATCAGCCTGGCTAACATGGTGAAATTCCATCTCTACTAAAAATACAAAAAATTAGCTGGAGTGGTGGCAAATGCCTGTAATCCCAGCTACTCAGGAAGCTGAGACAGTAGAATTGCTTGAGACGGGGAGGCAGAGGTTGCGGTGAGCTGAGATAGCACCACTGCACTCCAGCCTGGGCGTCAGAGCAAGGCTCCATCTCAAAAATAAATAAATAAATAAATAAATAAATAAATCACACCTTACAATTGTCACCTGCTTGTTGTTGTTGCTATTATAACAGGTATTAAGAGTGGTATGAAGAAAATAAAGTAATTCTCTGTCCCTTAGACTTGCATGAAGAGTCCGAACAATTGACCACATGCCAAATGCTCCATTTTCCTTCCTTAGATTCAGGCCCTGGGACTGCACACTAATGCTATAGCAGCAGCTCTAGTCTTGCAAGAGGATCTCTCCAGACCTGCCGCTATTTTATCACCCCCAAATCACCATTTTGAGATCGTAACATTGAGCATCCTCCTGACCTTCTCCTGCTGAGAATCCTTCTTGGGTTTTAGTTTGCCTGCCCAGGATAATACTCCAGCTCCCAAGTCATCTCATAAAGTCAGGCTCCTAAGTCATTTCATAAAGTCAAGCACCTAAATCCAGTAACAGTTATCTTTATTTCCTGTCACGTGATAGATTTGCCAAGAATCAGAATTATCTCTAATTCTCAGGGTTTCATAAATGCTTTTTAAAATACAGAATATACATAAAATTAATAAGCATTCTAGCAATCCAGAAAATCCAGTTTTTAGACTTCAGATTTAATTTCCATAATTTGCCTTCCCATAGCTCCTTCACAGAAGCATCTACTCTGAAAAAAATCACAATCATGATTTATCTTAAATGCATCTTTATTCAAGTAATTTCTCATAATATTCACCAAATTCAAGATGAAGCATCAATTTGCTAAACTTAACTTGAATAATTGGGTACTCTTTCTTTTCAAGAATAAATTTAGAGAGATTTTAATGCAGCAATTAATTTTTTACTACCAAAAAATACAGTTTTTCTTAAAAAATTAATGTTTAAAAGATAATATAAATGAATTGCAATATTAGACTCTAACCAAAGAATTTAGCTCTTTTTAAAATTGCCCCGATGAAAATTTCTTTCATAAAAATTATATTTTGGGGGCTTTCTTTTTCTTCTAGATGTTTATTTCTCAAAATGATTTTCCAGACAAAATGAAACTGAGTGTGCCTTCTCCCTCTTTTTGACAGTTACATTGAGTGAAAATGACAGTATTTATTAACGCTTTGGCCTCCCTTGGGCTGTCCTTTCTGAATCAATTGTCATGATTTACGAGTAGAACACTATCTTGATTTTCCACTTTTCCCTGATTATTCTTTCAGTCATAGTGAAAACTTTGCTTCTGTGAGAGATAATAACACTATCTCAGACAGCTCCCAAAACAAAGATCATTCAGAATTAACAGGATGACATGTAACCCCAACTTTTTCTCCTGCCCACCGAAAGCAGGGGATTATAAAGACCAAAGTAAATTTTAGCTTCTCCCCTCAATTTCTTGTGTTTCTAGATTTAGATATACTATAGATTTAATACCTTGATCTACATACCAGAGTAAATAATTTACCTTTTAATGACATTTAAATTTTTGATATGTCATTTTCTAATTGCATATGTGTTGGCTTATCAAAATATGGTTGGCCTTAAGATAAGTTTGGCTTTTGGTTTTTATTTGTTTGTTTTCAAATTATTTTCCTCTAAGTGCATGGGATTCCTTTCTAGTATGCCATAGAAGGAAGAGATTAATGATTTGCTTCATGCTGTGCTAGAGTTGGTTTTTAAAGAGTTTTGGTTTGGTGAAGACATAATGTAATGTATCAGCTTAGGTCCTCTGAGAAACAGACATTAAGGCAGAATTTCAAAACATGCAAAACACTTATGGGGAGGTGCCTGTAAAGGGGAGAGAGAGAGGTAGTAGGTGGGGAGAGTGGTGGTGGACACCCATGAAAGCATCAGATTGTGGCACTTCCCTGAGAAGGTGTTAGCCAGGCCGAAGGGGAGCCCCTGAGCTTGGAAGGGCATCATGTCAGGAGGAAAAGTCTTGGCTCTGACACTGTATCTCATTCAGGTATTTTCTGGGAGCAGCCCACAGGAAGTATGGCCTTGGCATAAGCCATAGCAGATTAAAGGTATAACAGCTCACAGTGCACCTTGCAGGAGGTTCTTTTGGATGGAGATTAGAGTGGCATATCTTCGTAGCCACTGCATGTGCCCAGAAAAGTCATATGCTATGGCCATCAACTGGAACTAATCCAAAATATTTCAGTTATATTCTGTCTTCATTAGTTGAACAAGGCTCTAAGGAACCATCTTAAGAAAAATCATGTCATAACTGGCTTAGAGTAAATAGTTTCTGTTCCAAGAATTTAAGTCATGTTTTGCTCACGACTTCAGTCAATGTACCAAGCTAACCAGATAGGTCCATAGGCTTAAAGCATATTGAGTCTCTAAACATGAACTGAAATCCATTATATTTCTTAAACATAATCTTTGTGTTAGAGTATGTGTGGACAAAGAGTAGTACATGTACTTAATAATATTATATAATGTTTGTTTGATTACATAATTTTATCACATTGAGAGTATAGTCCTGGATAGACATTTAGCAAATGACCATCATGATTTGGGCTATTCAGACAGTTGGGACAGGTCAAGAATGAAAAAGTAGAGGAAGCTTATGTAAACCGAGGCAGACTTGCTGAGATTGGAGAATGGGTCATGGAAAAAAAAAGAAAGTCCAGGTCAAAAAATAACAAAAGCGTCAATGAGGGAACTAAGGAGAGACCCATTTGCTACAACTTGGCACAGAGTGGGAGTTTAGTCACAGTCAAATGACCTAATTGCAGGAATTGAGTCACCAAGTCAGAGAAGAAAAACATAGCAGAATCAACCTGATGTGATTCAGGGGTCCAAGAAGTATGTACTATTCCTTCTCTCCAGATACAGGATCCAACTTAGAGTCTGTGTATGGGGGACTGGTGATCTCATTCATGAATGTTAGAGGAAAGGAGAGAGTGGAAAGACATGAATCAACAAATCATTGCATAACTGGATGCACTGTCCACTGGGATAGGAAAAGGAAGTATAAATGTATTCTAAGATTTCTCAGCCTTTTTTTTATGAGGCTTTCTACGTAACTCGACAAGTCAAATTATATTCATCATCCATTTTTAAGCTTATTTCAGTGATGTTGAATCTTTACTCTGCCCCAAATATCATAGAGATGAGTAATATATATGAGCTGTATGCCTAACTGGAAGGCCAGATACTCAGCCTAGAAGGCCCCACGGTGGGGTTATCAAGGTCCCTTTTCCCAGGTATCCACAAGGCAAGACAGAAATGGCTTTCCTAACACCAGAGGTGCCAAAAGAGGCTGAATGGATGGAGTCCTTAGGGAAATTTACAGAGGTGAAGGGATATTAAAGAAGAAATCTGATAAGATTTTGGAGACTGAGCATGGGGAAAAAGACTAGTAAGTTTCCTCTTAAATGATGACCGTCCACCTATGATTTTAAGCATCTCTTTTACTCCACTGTGGCCTAAGATTCTGGCATAATGAGACTCAAGTTAGATTTTTTTTAAACCAAGTAGTTGAAATTAATAGAAGTTTTAAACAAAAACGTGAGAGTTAGGCCTACTTCCCCAAATGGCATAATTGAAGTGGTTCCACTAATTTTTTGAGTAGAGTATTCAGCATGGCAAAAAACCCAAACAAACAAAAAGAAAGCCATCTCAGTGGTGAAGGCATAAACTAAGTCTGTTAAGAGACTAACCAGGACAAAATGATTCTGTTCGATAGCCAATTTTCCAAAGGACATAAGAAAGATCTATGTATAAAATTTATGCTTTAATATAATTAAAATACAACTATAATGAATCTCAATCTGGTTTACCAGAATCAAACACTTTATAGAAAAACCAGTATCAACAGAACAGCAAAGAAAGCAAGTTACTCAATAGAATGAAAACATCTATCAGCATTTGTCAGCATTTATCATTACACCTGAAACAAAACACAAGGAAACCATTGGTTTGAAAACATTGGCATCTGTCACATCTGTTTGTTTAATATTGCAAAGTAGCACCTATTACAATGTTATACATTTAGTTTTCTAAATAATAGTAATTGAAATTAATGTGATTTTAGACATTTTTAGGGATTGATGGAAAGAAACTCTGGTGCTACAGATCAAGGATATGAATCGCTATTGTGAAAGATGAGAGAGGAACTTTGAAATAAATAGAAATGACTTTGTTATGGCTTTAAGTTAAAGTACAGCTCCTCCTCTCAATCCTAATGTATTCTATGTCCCATGTGTAGCATGTCAATGTAAAACATCATTCAATTTCGTTTAATATAGTAGTGTGTGCCTTGACTACTAGAAAAACTTCAAAATCAAAAAAGATTAAATGTGAATTAAACTAAGTAGCAATGAGTAGCTGTTAGATATTTTATTTTTCTATTGCAGCCATCATACAGCTTCCATAGAGAATGGTTTAGAACTCTGAGTGTGTGGTGAGGAATTTAGCTTGAGTTGCTTTAGGATACAACTGGTTGCTTCAGCAGAGGGTGAATAGAGGGGTAAGAGGCATCTGAGTCAGCTCACAGGGCATGTCTTCTTTAATGGACAGAGGCGTCACTTTTCATTTCAAGCATCCTTTGAAAATGCCCACTTTTACCAATTTTCCTATTATTCATTGGATATTCCTAAAAGGGGAAAAGAATAGAAGATAAGAAGGTTTGAAGAGAGATTGTAGCTGCATAAATCTTCACTACCAAGTAGATATTTTGCTATAATCAGAAGACATTTAAGCCTCTTAGATTAAAAAGTGCAATTTGATCTGAAAACAAAATTGCTTATAATTTTTGCGCAAACTCAGAATGTTAACAGTTAGTAATGGAAGTGGTGCAGAGAATAAAGTCATGTTCTTACTGTGATACTGGCCCTGTGATTTAGGTAAACTATTGACCACACCCTTAGGCTGTTACATGTTGGTAGGAAAAACCCACCATCTAAGTACTGTGAAGTTTAAATGTCATACTTTTTGTGGGTCCCCAGCATGGTAATGAGAGCACAGTTTGCTTCTCTGAAGATTTCACTCTTTCTCTGTCTGAGGTTGTCAACACCCTAAGTGTCAAGAAGGTGTTGAGGAGGTAGAACTGTCTACAGAGAGATGGCACGCTTTCAGAGATACAAGCAATCTGATTTCCACTTTTATCTACTGCCTGGAATTTCATTATATCCGTCTTTTAGAATGGAAGTCCTCAAATTGTAGTGTGATAAGAACCACATGGGGGTCTATTACAGTGCAGTTATTTGGGCCCCACTGTCTCTCTCAGGACTACTGCACCAAAAGTAACTAGGGCTTGTCCTAGAACCTAGAACTCTGGGGTAATCATACACACTTGTTCAGGATTTGAAATCCTGTTCAAATTTTCATCTTTACTATATACTTCCTCATGCTTGCCTTGAAATCTTATGCCAGGCTTCAAAATGGAAAAGTTGGGGGAAAAGTCCATATTATCTGAGAAGACAGTAAAGAACACTGGATTGTCAGTTTCTAGGCTCAAATAAGCTATGTTGAGGGTATTGCAGGAGATGGCAGGTGTGACATCAAAGTCACTGTGGTAATTATTTGAAAAGCACGGAGCCTGAGAGAGATGCCAAGACTAGAAAAAAACAAATGTCTTTACTTTTAAGGGGAAAATCAAAGGATAGAAATAGAAAGTACAGATAGATGACTTTGGCACACGATTTTTAAAAGATAATTAAAGAAAATGTTTATGAGCCATTAAAAAGAATGTGGAATCAACATAAGTTCATTAAGGTACAATTATGCCAAAAAAAAATCATTTCTTTTCTACATAAAAAAGAGGGAGACCTTCTATTTCTGGCAATATGGAAGAGTAGATGAACAGGAAAATTCCTCATAGAACAAAATATTAGATTTATTTTTAAAAATTTTTAAACGTCCTTTTTAGGCTTGGCTGAGCTGAGAGTAAAAGAAGACAATCTACACCAGAAGGCAGGATTGTACATGGATAAGTAGGGAAAAAGCTGTGTTCGTCTGGGGACATCTGCCTGTTTGATGGCCTAGACCTGGGCTTTAAGAGGCAGGTGTGGGTGGGCACCAAGACAAAGCCTAAGACCCAAGCCCGGAAGAAGATCAGATCAGATATCACCATGTGTCTGCCTTAGAACTTTGGGATGAGGTGAAATCTCTGAATTCTTAATCACAAGCCACCATGTGCACAATTTGCAGCCAGAATTCCAACTACATGTGTGGCCTGAAATTTCCCAGTGGAAAATCTGGTTTAAAGTGGCCCTATGTGCTGGGGGAACACAATCTGTCAATGGGGATAACTCTAAACATAAGTCACAGGTATTCTCCAAGATAAAGATGCAAGAACAGTTAGAAAATGCAACATTGAAAAAGATACCATTTAAAATAACTACTCAGACATAAAAAGGAACAAAGTAATAGCACTCGCAGCAAGCTGGATGGAATTGGACACTATTATTCTAAGTGAAGTAACTCAGGAATGGAAAATCAAACATCTTATGTTCTCACTCATAAGTGGGAGCTACGAGAAAGCAGAGGCATAAGAATGATACAATGGACTTTGGGGATCCAGGGGAAGGGGTTGGAGGCGGGTGAGGGATAAAAGACTACACATTGGGTACAGTGTACACTGCTTGGGTGATGGATGCACCAAAATCTCAGCAATCACCACTAAAGAACTTATTCATGTAACAAAACACCACCGGTTTCCCATAAACCTACAGAAATTAGAAAATAAATAAATAAAATAAAGATTCAGTATCTTAGAAGAAATCCATCAAAAAAAAATGTCCAAGTCTTTTATGGGAGAAAAGTATGCAACATTCTTGAAAGACATTTGAAGGTATTTCATGTTCTGTGATAGGAAGACTTAATATTGTAAAGATATTAATTCTCTCCAAACTGGTGAATCAATGAACTTTGCCAGCATAATCCCAATAGGGTTTTATATGGAACTTGATAAACTAATTCTATTGATATGGAAAAGCAGAGACCTCTAAATAGCCAAAACTCCCTTTAATGAGAAGAATAGGTAGTAACGGGGGTGGAGAGAGGACTTAGCCTTCTGGGAATCAATAACTGGTAATTACGACAGTATGGCCAGGTGTGGTGGGTCATACCTGTAATCCCAGCACTTTGGAAGCCTGAGGCAGGTGAATCATCTGAGGTCAGAAGTTCAAGACCAGCCTGGCCAACATGGTGAGTGAAACCCCGTCTCTAGAAAAATACAAAAAAAATTAGCTTGGCATGATGGTGGGTTTCTGTAATCCCAGCTGCTCGGAAGGCTGAGGCAGGAGAATCACTTGAACCCGGGAGGTGGAGGTTGTGGTGAGCCAAGATCACACCATTGAACTCCAGCCGGGGTGATAGGGCAAAACTCCATCTCAAAAAAGAAAAAAAAAAAAAGAAAGCGTGATCCTGAAGCAAGGATAGGTCAATGGAAGAGAATACAGAGGCCAAAAATTGACTTGTACTTATGTTGACCTTTGATGAATGCAGAGCTGCTGTCATAGCTCGGCGTTCAATACATGGCACTGAGGCAGTTGGTTATCTATTAAGAAAAAATCTAAGACAATTGCTTTATGACCTAGTTGATAGAGTTGTTTCTTTTAAAGACAATGAATACCATAAGGAAAATTTTAGCAAACTCAAGTATATTAAGATCTTCTTTATATTAAAAGACACTACAACAAGAATGAAGAAACAAGCCAAAAACTGGAAAAAAGGCATTTCCTCACATTATTGTCAAAAGGTCAATGTCTAGAATACATGCAGAACTCCTAAAAATCAACAAGAAGACAACCAACCCAATCGAAGAATGAGAAACACACATGAACAGGGATTCCACAGAAGAGGAACCACAAAGACCTATCAATGCTCAGTCACGTTAGTAACCAAGGTAAAACCACAGTGAGGTACCATGCTGCATCAGCCATGGCGGCACAGATTTAAAGTATCAAAGTTTGACTGCTTTGTCGGGTAACAGGAACCTTTAAGCCCTGCTATGGAGTATAAATTGATACAATCATTGTGAAAATCCTTTTAATATTACTTAGTAAATCTGAACATGAAAATGCACTATTAGCAGCAACTGTACTCCTAGTTATGCTCCCTAGAGAAACTCTTGTCCAACAGAGCACATGTATGAGAATGTTCATAGTGTTAGTCATAATAGCAAAGAACTAGATACAAGTTAGTCATAATAGCAAAGAACTAGATACAAGTAAAAAGTTAAATTGATATAAAAATAGTATGTGAAAATGAATGAAATCCATGTGGAGGGATCTAAAAATATTATATTAATGGGGAGAAAATTAAGTCATATAAGAACACATGGGGTATTGTGATTCCATTTATATAAATTCTGAAAAAGAAAAATTTAACAATAGTATTTCTGAATACATACATACATATGTGGTAAAAATTTAAAATAAAGGAAAGTTAATAATAACACCAAATTCAGGTTAGCAGCTATCTTTGGGGGAAGGTGGGAAACGAAATCATGGAACAGTAGTACCCAGAGAGCATCAAATATACTGGCACTGACCTATTTCTTAGACTTGAGATAGATATATGAGTGCCTGCTTATTATTATTTTTCAAACAGTACCTGTATGTTAGTTGCACGTTTTTGTTTATGACAAGTTACAGTAAATTTTAAGTGCTGGTGGATGATTAATACATATGTGGTAATAGTCATAGTGCATATTAATTTTATTATAGAGAAAGCTTTGACACTTGGGTTTATTCAAAGATAATGTAACTATTGACCTGAGAATATTTTTTGGATGGTTTCAAGTATGCCATGGGACTTTGACCTAAGGCCTGAACTCCTTCTTGTTCATAACTTGTGCAGGTGTTTACTTGGGGGCCCAATCACCCCCTCATTAAAGTGTTTACCTACCACGAGATTATCATATGAGCTATTGCTGAATTGACAGTTTCTTATGCTAAGACTGCCTAAATTTCCTCTATTAGTGTGTCTTAGAATCTAGGACCAGGCTGATAGAAAGGAAAATGAAACAAGGTGTAGGAAATAAAGATCTGAAATCATAGTGGGTCAACAGGTCATTACAACATAGATAACAGTGACCTGCAAGTATTAGAAGTCAGTTACATGAAAAGGCAAGGAGACTTCTGCATTGCTCCTGAGGAGTTCTTTGAACATCTCAGGGAGGCAGAATTTAGCACATTATGAGAAAGAACTTTGCAAAAATTCTAGTTATTCAACCAAAGCTGAAAAATGAGGCAAGAAGCTCTCTAGTAGGTGTTTTATTCCTGCTGAAAGTCCCACTGCCCCTGATTTTAAACCCGATTATTATAATGACTATCTTTATCCCATAAATGGGGAGCATGTTGAGTAGAAAGGCAGAGTCTCGTATGCTTGTCATTGCATCCCCATGAGATAGCATTGTGTATAGCCTATCGTAGATGCTCCAAACTAAACAGACCTGGTGCCAGTGACTTAAGTTGAGGCTGAACTGCTTTGCTCCAGGAAACAATGCCAGTTCATTCCCTTGATAAAAATACTTATCCTTGGCTTATACCAGTTTGATTCTCAGTTCCATTCTCTCTGTCATGTCTACATATCCTGATCACAGTCTGGAAGTAGTACTGAGGATTGACTGAGGAGCATGTGAACTCCACCAACAGAGACGGAGAAAGGGGATCAGGACTACGAGAAAGACAGATGCTGAGGAGGCCAGAGAGAAAGCAAATGCAGATGTTGAGGAAAGGATGGGTATTTCCATAAGTCATGATGAATGATGTCACTTCAAATATTCATATGACATATAACTCCTATAAACTACTTTACCAGTTCAGGATACAAATATGCCATCACCTCTTACATCCTCAGATTATCATTTAAATCCTCTGAACTGTTAGTAGAAAATACAGAATTCTTTTTAAGACCTCTCCCACCCTAACACCACATCCAATTGCCAAAGGGGGAAATGGGGGGAAAGGCCCTGGGAGTCTACACTCTGCTAGTTTGGGTTGAAGAGGGACAGTTGCAGTTCTGCCTCTAAATACAGGTTTCTGATTCTTTCCTGCCTCTTGTTGCCACATGGTATCATGTGAAAGGACTGTCCTGGGCAGTCTTGCAAAAGTGAGTCCCTCGGCCATGATGTTCCACATAGTCCCTGATGGTGACTCACACTTGGATCTTTGTCTACGTATAGATGCTCGGCATTGTTTCCCATTGTCTTTTGTACCACTTGATGTCTGTTACCCCAGAGTCTTCCAGGTAAACCCAATACAGTTTTCCAACTTTGGGTATCAGGGAGGGAGCATCAGCTAGTGTTGTTTCCTTTCTTATCAGAAAGCACTTCCTTCCTTTTGCATCACATGGCGTATTTACCATCTGGAGTGTCTCCCTCTGAAGTGGGTCCCACTGAAGCAATTCTTCAAGCACCAAAGACATCAACCTCAAAAAATAACAAAGTTCTAAAAAGTAACAGCTGGGCCAGGTGTCCCATTAAATCTCCACCTTGATTTAAAATAAAGCTCAAGGTGACTAAAACCCAAATGAACAAGGGCAATTTTAAGGTATCCTCCTATTGCCCTAAGGCAAATGGATGTCCCAAAAACAAACTCCATGAATTCAACTCCAAAAGCACTGAAGTCTAAACTAGCTTGTCACTACAGCTGTCTTTACTGTGTTATTTTTCACACTACTCCACACAACTCTTTACAATTCTTTTTTTTCTAGTTCAAACTTTCTCATTTTATTTTCCTCAATCTATAATTTTGAAAAATTCAATCCTATAGGAAAGTTATAGGGAAAGCGTGATGGAAAGTCATATACCCTTCATCTAGATTCACTAATCTCTTTCTGCACATATATGTGTGTGTGTATGTGTGTGTTTATGCATGAGTATTCAGTGAACCATTTGACAATTAGTTCCAGATATCACAATATTTCAGCACACATCTCCTAAGAATAAGAATGCCCTCCTGTATTACACTGTACAATGATCTCTGTCATGAAATTAACATTGCTTCAATACCATTACAGTTCATATTCAGGTTCTTCCTTTTTTCCCACTTTTCTCTCTCTTTCCAATCAAAGAGCTTGTATTACATTTAGTTGTCATGTTTCTCCAATCTTCTTGACCTGTTATGTATTCACATGACTGATGAACAATTCCTCAAACTGTTAGGTAGTTTGTATTGTTGATGTTTTTGAAGACTTCAGGCCTGTTGTTTTGTGAATGTCCCTTTGTCTGTATTTGTACAGCTTCTCCCCCATGATTAGATTCAGATTAGACCATTGTTGGCAGTTATAGTACATAAGTATTAAACATCCTCTTTAAATATCTCTGTTTCTCTAAAATGCCTTTCCTTGAGGCAGCTTTCACATCTCTGTGGCTCTCTCCAGGGCTTGATGATGACTTTAATGGGCCCTGGGCATGTTTCCCTTCGTGGGCCTCTTTCTCCATAAAAAATATTAATAATTATAGTTTACAATTGTGTTGGTACAAGGGCTAATATAATCCATCTGTATTTATTATTATATATTATTATATTCATTTATTTATCCTGATTTTAAAAGAAATTAAAATTAAAGTGTCCCACGAGCCCCTAAACATACCAGGGGCCTGAGGTGCTGAGCACAATGGGCAAGGTGGCCCTGGCTCTTCCTCCCTCGCCCCAAGGGTTTTCTGTCAGTCTCTGTCTCTCTGTCACCCTCATCAAATTCCCCAGCCCCGCCAGCTCTGTGTCTTATTCCCCACTTCTGCTGATAGAGAATACATCCCTCTCCCAGGGGCCCAGTTCAGCTTCCCTCAGCTCCCCCTTTTCTCCTCCAGGCACGCCTATCACCCTCTCTACCCGAGACTCCGCTTCTTCAGGCAGGCTTCAGGGAAGGAGCCAGTCATGTGTTCTGCCCTGAATTTACTATGAGAAATTGGATCCCACAGTCCCTGGCAGGTTTTTTGCCATCTTCCTCCTCTGTCGTTTAACTTTCATCACTATGGGGACTTCACAAGACGAAATCAGCTAACTCATAGCACAAAAGACTGCAGTTTGAGGCAGAGAACTTTTCTTCAGTCAAGACTGTGAGTATCTAAACAATGTTAATGAATATGAATTTGCTGACTGATGCTGTGAGAGCCCTTTCTTTGGAATGTGTAGATGTTTAATATTCATTACTGACACCCAGGGACAGCCTGAAGCCTCTTGCTTCTTCCTAACCTAATTTCAGCTTCCACTTGTTTAGCAATTATTATGTTCAGGCCCCCTGCAAAGCACTGTATATCAGCTCACTTAATTTCCACACAAGCTCCTCTTATAGGGATACCATGACCCCCATTATATAGATGGAGCAGCTGAGGCTTCCACATTTTTAAGTAACTTGCCCCAGCTCTCCTGTGATAAGAGACAGGCAGGATTCATTCCAGGTCTGCCTCACTCCTGCATTCCCAAGGTCGATCAGCAGGAAGGCCATGGGCCTGGAGATAGGGTAGTAGATGAGGGAAGTGGGTGGGAAATGGGATTCTCTACTGTGTGTTCTCTCTTCCCCAGAGGGAAAGCACAATGTGTCCTGTATTTTAATCCATTTCCTTATTTATTGGGTCCTTCGAAATTCTTAGGGTAAATTTCCATAAGAAAAAAAAGTTTTTTTGCAGCCTCATTCTATTACTTAAACACAATCATTCTCTTCTTAGTCTCAGGTTCTCTACCAGTAAATCAGTACATTCTGACTCACAGAATAGACCTCTACGTAGCAAGCATCAAGCACTTAATAAACACCTCTTACTGTCAGCACTAAATATCACGTTTTAGTAATTGGCAACATTCCAAAGTTCTAAAGTTAAAGTTATAAAATAAAAAGAGTTTAGATGGAAAAAAAGGAAAATATGAAATACTAACAAACCTATGTACTTTCATCATTAAAAAAATGAAACTCATTTGAAATTGCTCTGATGTGCAGTTAAATACTTCAGTCATTATTTGACTCTAGTGTTTTTTTGGAGAAGAGACATATTTCTGAACTTGGGCTATCTACACAATAAAAGCCAAGGATGCAGTACTTTGTTTTCCAGTAAAAAGAAGAAGAAAAGCAAGTGGCTTGGTTTTTTGATGATGCCCAGGATCCCTATGAACAGAGAGATGAGACTAGCATGCCTCTGTGAGTAACAGAAGCCTGTTCATTAACGGGCTGAGCTGTGGCTCGCCAGCCAACACTCAGCACTGGGTAATGAAGGAAATTGCTGTGTGGGCAGGCAGTAAAAGGTGTCTGCGGGAAAGGCTGTGACTAAGTCTCCCTTAATCAGTGTATCATCAGTGGAGTTGGGGCGGGAACTGTATCGGTGAGGGGCCTTCCATGGTCACGCTCCTGTTCCCGCTCCCACATGAAAGCTCTGCCCCAGGACTCTGATTGCTCCAATCCCAGGGGATGGGGGTTGTGTTTTGGGACATTTAAACTTAGTTTGCTTAAAACTCAAAGTATGAAATAAATATACATGAATCCACACTGATATAAATAAAGATTGAATAAACAAATGAGTGGGGGAGAAGAGACAACACTTCCTTATAGAAAAATTCCTAATACTTCCTTCTTCAGGAGACGGAGTTTAATTTGTTCCACCCTTACCCCCTTGGGGATGGGCTAGACCTAGAGATGAATGTCCAAATAACAGAGTAGGGAAGAGCAAAATGGTAACTTTGCAGTGGAGAGATGTGGCAGACATCACCTTAACCAAGAGATGGAGGTCAGCATCACCAGGGATGTTGCATGGGTCTCATGTATCCCCTGATACTATGCAATGAGAAGGGTCTTCCCCTCTGTAGTACTCTTTCCAAAAATTCCCAACCTGAGTCTAATCTTGAGGAAAACATCAGACAAACCCAGATTTTCTGGATTCCTAGTCAGTATGCCTTAACACTGTTAAGGTCAGGAAAGACAAGATAGAAAATCTGTCGCAGACCAGAAGAGGCTAAGGAGACAGGATGACTGGATGAAATGTGGTGTCCGGAACTGGATCCTGGAACAGGAGGAGGCCATTCCTCAAAAACCTGGTAAAACCAAATAAAGTCAGTCCTAACTGTAAATGCTGCAACAACTCTCAGGCAGGGCTTGCATTTTATGACATTCAAGTCAGAGACATTGCCAGGTAGAGGATGTGTTGTTAATAAGCATATTGGTATTGCAGGAGGTGGGAAAACAAGATTGAGACATGAAATAATTGGGCACTTTCCTATCATGGAGCCCTCTTTCAAAATGGAAATGTCTATCTTCATTTTCCTTCATGCATTGCAACAGTGAGTTATACATTTTTCATGAGAATTAATGACTATACAGAAAAATATCTTCCTGGGGTGCAAATGGAAGAGTGGGATTTAAATTGCATTATGAGTTTCTCTATAGGAAATCACTCTAAAACAGAAAGTCACATTCATAATCCGATGATATGGATACATACTTGGAAAGATGAGCATTCTTTATTTTACTTTGCCATGAAAAAGCAACTCAAAACTTTGGAAACTTTCTGCATTCACCAGATAACTCCTTTTCAAAATCCTATTAAGTTTTATACCTCTGTACTATTCTTTTTTGTGATCAATAGATTGGTCTCCTCTGATAAGCTGTAGGATAAAAATATGTCAGTGTATTATAGTGAGGGAAAATTAAAGTGCAATTTTCATTTCCTGGAAAAAAAAAAAAGGCCACACAGTTTTAAAGCTCCAGTGAGGGACCTGCATCAGGAAGCCTACATTCCAGACACTTCTATTTCAGAGCTGTGGACTCTGGAGCTGGACAAAACTAGGAAATGGAGAGTGTGATCACTTGATCTTCTAATCTGCCATTTCCCCTAAGGCACAATTACTGCATCTGTATTGGAAAATCATTGTGTTTGCTTTGTTGGATCCTGGTTGTCAGAGGTCTTTAATGCAATTAGCCTACTCAGTGCACATGGGGCTGGACTAATGTGCATACGAGGTAGGTGAAGAAGCTAAATTCTTAAAATCTTAAATATCAGATGGGCATTGTAGTGTGAGTTTCTTGTAGCATTGTCTCCATTAGAAGGGTTAGGAAATCCAGTGGAAAAAGTTCCTCTTACATACTCCTGCCCCAGAACCTTTAGCCCACGAAGCGAACTGTGAACCCATTGATGATCCTGATGCAGGGTCCCCTCAGCTACTGTAGTCTTTCTGAAGCTGGAGTAAAGGGACAGTTAGAGGACTGTTTAGATAGGAGAGCCTAATCAGAATTTTCTGACATCATGAAGCCCATCAACATTGTACATATAGGAAATAAGTCTCAAATTCAGCTTTTCCAAAATTTTATATAATCAAAGTCTCTCTCCACAGTGTAACAGATTTACAATTCCCTCTTCTACTTCCTACCTCACCACTAACACTCCACGTCATACAACTGGGAATAGAGGCAATTAATAGAAAAGTAAAAGGAGAAGACATTTTCAGCATTTATCTTGGTGTTTAATCTAGTGATTATGTCTTCCGCTGGGAACAATGAATATGTGATAATACGCATATGCATATACTTATTATTTCTTTTCTCAGCATCGATGATTTTATGAATCCCCTGTGTGTGAAAGTTTGTGTAAATAAAAGTGTTTCTGCGCAGAAAGTCCATCTCATTCATCAGATTTTTAAAAGGGTTTTTTTTTAACCAAAGTTCAAGAATCATTACTATAAGCCACATCTATAGTTGTATTTTGTTTTGTGTTTATGTAATATATGTCACACACACATACATATACATATCTATGTATGACATATTAGCATATATTTGCCTTAAGTTAATTGTTAAAACTATATTTATTATTCAATATTGGGTTAGGGCTCAGATAGTCTCTTTTTTTCCTCTGAGATTTTAGATTTAAAGAATCATTTCAGATATATCTAGGAAGCCATTTCCATACCCATTCCTTCAAGAGATACATGGAAGTTAAACCAGATGAGAGTCACAGCAAGTGTTTGCAACTAGTTAGTTCACTGTGAAATTCTGGTCATGGTGCCTGCATTAGGTAGTTATGGAGATCTGAAGGTAACTATCAGAAGCTGGGCTGAGAGGCAGTCATTGCTGAATCCAGGGAGAGGGCAGTGGTGGCAATGAGAGCCGGACTGCTTTTCTGGCCCCCTGCAGGTGGGGGCCCGAATGCTAGCCTGTCCTGATTTAAAGGTGCTGCATATCTTCTGATGAATCCAGATGAACCAAATCAGGCCCCAGTCTAGGGTCTGGACAGAGTAAGTTCTTTATGGGACATAGGGCAACCATTCTTATACTGCCTCCAGAGCACACACATCAGTAAAACTCATTTATGGGTATTTTCAGGAAAACAAAGTAAACTAAATAAAAAGTATTATTATTTGACAGATGTTACTAGCTTTGCACGAAAATATGTTACCTGATCTGGACTCTATTTTTGGTCTAAAATTTCTTGTGTTATTTACATTTATGAGAATGAGCATTTTCTACAAAGAATTGAGGAGAAACTTACTATTTAAATATAAAACAACAGTGAAGTGAACATGTAAATAAATATATGCAAATGCAGGCCATATATAAAAATACAGAACTAATCTATGACAACTTTATAAAATCTGCAAAACTAAACTTAAAGGTCTTTGGATATTCATGATTGGAGCCAAATGTAAATAGCACATACAGATATAATTAATGATATTTGAAAGAATACGTTTCATATTTACGGACTCCAACAAAACAATCATACTTTCTATAACATCATTCAGTATTATTTTTTAACTTGTTGGAAACTTTCTCATTATATATGAGTTATCTCAAAAGTTATTTTCAAGATCATTATTCTTAAACCCACCCTCCTTAGAAAGAGCCATAAAGAGAAGTTAGTAATTTAAATGGTTTTGAGTATAACAGATACAACTTTGATATCGATTACATTTACTCAGAAAGGCATCATAATCAAAATACCTTTGAGGAAAAAATGTTCTTGGCATAATACTAAACACATAAGAGCTGCTCTAATTATGTTTAATATTTTTGGCATAGTGACAAATTCCTGTGGTATTTAAAATTACAGTGGGAAAGGTTTTTTCCAAAGTGGTTTCTAAAACAAATAAAACCTGTACACAACAGGCATGCACGTATTGCTATAATCTCACGTGAAGCAAAAGGCTTCTTCATCCACAGAGGAAGATGATGAACCCAACCCAAGCTCAGCCCCTAGATAAGAGCCAAGGGCCACAGCTAGCAGGACACACAATGCCCAAAGGGGTCCTCCAAATCACTGGCCGTAGGAAACCAAAAACTTGTGTGGCAGCAACAGCAGGAAATCTTCACTCAAGAATAATTTATTAATTCATTGGTTGAAACATTCAATCATTCATTCAGCAGATGTCATTAACAAGCTTACTATTTGTCAGACATTATACTAGGGGCAGAGGGATATCACCACCCTGCCTTGTGAAGATTTCAGTCTGGTGAAAGAGAAAACAAGCCACTATAGTACAAGGAATAAGTACAATGATAAGGAAATTTGTTCAAATCAGAGCATGGATGCCAAGATAGAAGTTGTCTCATAAGCCTAGGTGAACACAGGTCAGGCAAGAGGCTTTGAAAAGCCACCATGCAGCCACCTAGTGGAACTTGTATTCATATGATTGGTTGTCAGAACATTCGTGAAGCAATATAAGTAGCCTAGTGATCTGTTTTAAAGCACTGATTCCTACCAGGTCATGATCTAAACTTCCAATAAGAATAGTGAGAACTGCAAGTTATGAAGTGCTAGCCACAATGTTTGCCACTATTTATTAAGAACTGGTTATGTACCAGGAATTAGGCTACATGCTTTAAGGGCATATTTTACCTCATATCCAGACACTGTTTTGAGAATTTACCATGTATTATCACTACTTACAACCACCTTGTATGATTGTTATTATTATTCCATCTTCTAGATGGGAAAGCAAAGGATAAATGAGATTTAATAACATGTTCAAGCTTATACATGGCATATTCAGAATTAATCCCTGGGCCCATCTAGCAGAAAATCTCTTTCCTTAGTGTTCATTGTGCATCAAAATACTCCTGTCTCAAGAATGACTGATTAGGAACCTGGGGCTTTAAAGCCAACTGCAGAAAAATCTTGGAGAAGCCAGGACAAATGAAGCAAAAGTGGACACACAACACATTTTAAACATCTCAGATTCAATTAATAGTATTATAACACTAACAACAAAAACAATCACAATGGCAGCTCTAATGTACTAGACTTGTACTATGTGCTAGTTGTAAAGTGATAGCAAACATCTGATATTTTCACCAACCAGTATCTATTCATCCTTTTTCTGATAGCAGAACCTCATCTATTTTGGGTGGGATAGATCTGCCCACCTTGGGCTCCCATCTAAAACTTCAGGCTTGAGTGCATGATCCAGATCTAGCCACACAACATCCTGGTGGTTTTTATGGAACTGCCACATGACCCATCTTAGGCCGTTTGAGAGTCATCTTCAGGACTTTACTTGGTGTTGTCCACAAAAATACTCATACTGGTCAGATAAAATACCAAACCTGGAATATCCGACCTTCATGATTAACCTGTGAATTAGAAAACAAACATAATTAATAACTCAATGGGATATTTAGCCATGTTAAATTCTCAATAAACCTTCTGCACAGTTTTTCAAAACTCCATAAAATTGCCATATGAAGGTTTATCAGTTGTTATCAATATTAGAATATACTACCAAATTTTGATTGAAAAATAATCCTCCTCTCTTTATTAGTGAAATACAAAAATAAAATTTGTATGTTTGACTTCATTTACTCATCATATTTTATTTCTAAATATTAGTTAAGATGTATAAAAATATTTATTTTATTTATTTGTCTGTGGTTTGTTGTTTGCTGGAGGCAGTCTATACTGTGGATTTAGTGTCACATAATCATGATTTTAAATCCTGGTTCTACAAAAGCAAAAACTGACAAATAGGATCTAATTAAACTAAAGAGCTTCCACAGAAAAAGAAACTACCATCATAGTGAACAGACAATCTACAGAATGGGAGAAAATTTTTGCAATCTATCCATCTGACAAAGGTCTAATATCCAGAATCTACAAGGAACTTAAACACATTTACAAGAAAAAACAAACTTAAACACATTTACAAGAAAAAACATACAATTCCATTAAAAAGTGGGCAAAGAACATAAACAGACACTTCTCAAAAGAAGACATTTACATGGCCAACAAACACACAAAAAAGCTCAACACCACTGATCATTAGAGAAACGCAAAACAAAACCACAATGAGATACCATCTCATGCCAGTCAGAATGACAATTATGAAAAAGTCAAGAAACAATAGATGCTGGCGAGGCTGTGGAGAAATAGGAATGCTTTTACACTGTTGTTGGGAATGTAAATTAGTTCAACCATTGTGGAAAACAGTGGGGTGATTCCTCAAAGACCAAGAACCAGAAATACCATTTGACCCAGCAATCCCATTACTGGGTATATACCCAAAGGATTATAAATCATTCTATTATAAAGATACAAGCACGTGTACATTCATTGAAGCATTTTTCTTTTTTTTTTCTTTTTTTATTATTATTATTATCATTATTATTATTATTATACTTTAGGCTCTATGGTACATGTGCGCAACGTGCAGGTAAGTTACATATGTATACATGTGCCATGCTGGTGCGCTGCACCCACCAACTCGTCATCTAGCATTAGGTATATCTCCCAATGCTATCCCTCCCCCCTCCCCTCACCCCACAACAGTCCCTGAAGTGTGATGTTCCCCTTCCTGTGTCCATGTGTTCTCATTGTTCAATTCCCACCTATGAGTGAGAATATGCGGTGTTTGGTTTTTTGTTCTTGCGATAGTTTACTGAGAATGATGATTTCCAATTTCATCCATGTCCCTACAAAGGACATGAACTCATCCTTTTTTATGGCTGCATAGTATTCCATGGTGTATATGTGCCACATTTTCTTAATCCAGTCTATCATTGTTGGACATTTGGGTTGGTTCCAAGTCTTTGCTATTGTGAATAATGCCGCAATAAACATACGTGTGCATGTGTCTTTATAGCAGCATGATTTATAGTCCTTTGGGTATATACCCAGTAATGGGATGGCTGGGTCAAATGGAATTTCTAGTTCTAGAGCCCTGAGGAATCGCCACACTGACTTCCACAAGGGTTGAACTAGTTTACAGTCCCACCAACAGTGTAAAAGTGTTCCTATTTCTCCACATCCTCTCCAGCACCTGTCGTTTCCTGACTTTTTAATGATTGCCATTCTAACTGGTGTGAGATGGTATCTCATTGTGGTTTTGATTTGCATTTCTCTGATGGCCAGTGATGGTGAGCATTTTTTCATGTGTTTTTTGGCTGCATAAATGTCTTCTTTTGAGAAGTGTCTGTTCATGTCCTTCGCCCACTTTTTGATGGGGTTGTTTGTTTTTTTCTTGTAAATTTGTTGGAGTTCATTGTAGATTCTGGATATTAGCCCTATGTCAGATGAGTAGGTTGCGAAAATTTTCTCCCATTTTGTAGGTTGCCTGTTCACTCTGATGGTAGTTTCCTTTGCTGTGCAGAAGCTCTTTAGTTTAATTAGATCCCATTTGTCAATTTTGGCTTTTGTTGCCATTGCTTTTGGTGTTTTAGACATGAAGTCCTTGCCCATGCCTATGTCCTGAATGGTAATGCCTAGGTTTTCTTCTAGGGTTTTTATGGTTTTAGGTCTAACATTTAAGTCTTTAATCCATCTTGAATTGATTTTTGTATAAGGTGTAAGGAAGGGATCCAGTTTCAGCTTTCTACATATGGCTAGCCAGTTTTCCCAGCACCATTTATTAAATAGGGAATCCTTTCCCCATTTCTTGTTTTTCTCAGGTTTGTCAAAGATCAGATAGTTGTAGATATGTGGCATTATTTCTGACGGCTCTGTTCTGTTCCATTGATCTATATCTCTGTTTTGGTACCAGTACCATGCTGTTTTGGTTACTGTAGCCTTGTAGTATAGTTTGAAGTCAGGTAGTGTGATGCCTCCAGCTTTGTTCTTTTGGCTTAGGATTGACTTGGCGATGCGGGCTCTTTTTTGGTTCCATATGAACTTTAAAGTAATTTTTTCCAATTCTGTGAAGAAAGTCATTGGTAACTTGATGGGGATGGCATTGAATCTGTAAATTACCTTGGGAAGGATGGCCATTTTCATGATATTGATTCTTCCTACCCATGAGCATGGAATGTTCTTCCATTTGTTTGTATCCTCTTTTATTTCCTTGAGCAGTGGTTTGTAGTTCTCCTTGAAGAGGTCCTTCACATCCCTTGGAAGCTGGATTCCTGGGTATTTTATTCTCTTTGAAGCAATTGTGAATGGGAGTTCACTCATGATTTGGCTCTCTGTTTGTCTGTTATTGATGTATAAGAATGCTTGTGATTTTTGTACATTGATTTTGTATCCTGAGACTTTGCTGAAGTTGCTTATCAGCTTAAGGAGATTATGGGCTGAGACAATGGGGTTTTCTAGATATACTATCATGTCATCTGCAAACAGGGACAATTTGACTTCCTCTTTTCCTAATTGAATACCCTTGATTTCCTTCTCCTGCCTAATTGCCTTGGCCAGAACTTCCAACACTATGTTGAATAGAAGTGGTGAGAGAGGGCATCCCTGTCTTGTGCCAGTTTTCAAACGGAATGCTTCCAGTTTTTGCCCATTCAGTATGATATTGGCTGTGGGTTTGTCATAGATAGCTCTTATTATTTTGAGATACGTCCCATCAATACCTAATTTATTGAGAGTTTTTAGCATGAAGGGTTGCTGAATTTTGTCAAAGGCCTTTTCTGCATCTATTGAGATAATCATGTGGTTTTTGTCTTTGGTTCTGTTTATATGCTGGATTACATTTATTGATTTGCGTATATTGAACCAGCCTTGCATCCCAGGGATGAAGCCCACTTGATCATGGTGGATAAGCTTTTTGATGTGCTGCTGGATTCGGTTTGCCAGTATTTTATTGAGGATTTTTGCGTCAATGTTCATCAAGGATATTGGTCTAAAATTCTCTTTTTTTGTTGTGCCTCTGCCAGGCTTTGGTATCAGGATGATGCTGGCCTCATAAAATGAGTTAGGGAGGATTCCCTCTTTTTCTATTGATTGGAATAGTTTCAGAAGGAATGGTACCAGCTCCTCCTTGTACCTCTGATAGAATTCGGCTGTGAACCCATCTGGTCCTGGACTTTTTTTGGTTGGTAAGCTATTGATTATTGCCACAATTTCAGCTCCTGTTATTGGTCTATTCAGAGATTCAACTTCTTCCTGGTTTAGTCTTGGGAGGGTGTTATGTGTTGAGGAATTTATCCATTTCTTCTAGATTTTCTAGTTTATTTGCGTAGAGGTGTTTGTAATATTCTCTGATGGTAGTTTGTATTTCTGTGGGATCGGTGGTGATATCCCCTTTATCATTTTTTATTGCATCTATTTGATTCTTCTCTCTTTTTTTCTTTATTAATCTTGCTAGCGGTCTATCAATTTTGTTGATCCTTTCAAAAAACCAGCTCCTGGATTCATTGATTTTTTGAAGGGTTTTTTGTGTCTCTATTTCCTTCAGTTCTGCTCTGATTTTAGTTATTTCTTGCCTTCTGCTAGCTTTTGAATGTGTTTGCTCTTGCTTTTCTAGTTCTTTTAATTGTGATGTTAGGGTGTCAATTTTGGATGTTTCCTGCTTTCTCTTGTGGGCATTTAGTGCTATAAATTTCCCTCTACACACTGCTTTGAATGCATCCCAGAGATTCTGGTAGGTTGTGTCTTGGTTCTCGTTGGTTTCAAAGAACATCTTTATTTCTGCCTTCATTTCGTTATGTACCCAGTAGTCATTCAGGAGCAGGTTGTTCAGTTTCCACGTAGTTGAGCGGTTTTGAGTGAGATTCTTAATCCTGAGTTCTAGCTTGATTGCACTGTGATCTGAGAGATAGTTTGTTATAATTTCTGTTCTTTTACATTTATTGAGGAGAGCTTTACTTCCAAGTATATGGTCAATTTTGGAATAGGTGTGGTGTGGTGCTGAAAAAAATGTATATTCTGTTGATTTGGGGTGGAGAGTTCTGTAGATGTCTATTAGGTCTGCTTGGTGCAGAGCTGAGTTCAATTCCTGGGTATCCTTGTTGACTTTCTGTCTCGTTGATCTGTCTAATGTTGACAGTGGGGTGTTAAAGTCTCCCATTATTAATGTGTGGGAGTCTAAGTCTCTTTGTAGGTCACTCAGGACTTGCTTTATGAATCTGAGTGCTCCTGTATTGGGTGCATATATATTTAGGATAGTTAGCTCTTCTTGTTGAATTAATCCCTTTACCATTATGTAATGGCCTTCTTTGTCTCTTTTGATCTTTGTTGGTTTAAAGTCTGTTTTATCAGAGACTAGGATTGCAACCCCTGCCTTTTTTTGTTTTCCATTTGCTTGGTAGATCTTCCTCCATCCTTTTATTCTGAGCCTATGTGTGTCTCTGCACGTGAGATGGGTTTCCTGAATACAGCACACTGATGGGTCTTGAGTCTTTATCCAATTTGCCAGTCTGTGTCTTTTAATTGGAGCATTTAGTCCATTTACATTTAAAGTTAATATTGTTATGTGTGAATCTGATCCTGTCATTATGATGTTAGCTGGTTATTTTGCTCGTTAGTTGATGCAGTCTCTTCCTAGTCTCGATGGTCTTTACATTTCGGTATGATTTTGCAGTGGCTGGTACTGGTTGTGCCTTTCCATGTTTAGCACTTCCTTCAGGAGCTCTTTTAGGGCAGGCCTGGTGGTGACAAAATCTCTCAGCATTTGCTTGTCTGTAAAGTATTTTATTTCTCCTTCACTTATGAAGCTTAGTTTGGCAGGATATGAAATTCTGGGTTGAAAATTCTTTTCTTTAAGAATGTTGAATATTGGCCCCCACTCTCTTCTGGCTTGTAGGGTTTCTGCCGAGAGATCCGCTGTTAGTCTGATGGGCTTCCCTTTGATGGTAACCCGACCTTTCTCTCTGGCTGCCCTTAACATTTTTTCCTTCATTTCAACTTTGGTGAATCTGACAATTATGTGTCTTGGAGTTGCTCTTCTCGAGGAGTATCTTTGTGGCATTCTCTGTATTTCCTGAATCTGAATGTTGGCCTGCCTTGCTAGATTGGGGAAGTTCTCCTGGATAATATCCTGCAGAGTGTTTTCCAACTTGTTTCTATATTCTCCCCGTCACTTTCAGGTTCACCAATCAGACGTAGATTTGGTCTTTTCACGTAGTCCCACATTTCTTGGAGGCTTTGCTCGTTTCTTTTTATTCTTTTTTCTCTAAACTTCCCTTCTCGCTTCATTTCATTCATTTCATCTTCCAGGGCTGATACCCTTTCTTCCATTTGATCGCATCGGCTCCTGAGTCTTCTGCATTCTTCACGTAGTTCTCGAGCCTTGGTTTTCAGCTCCATCAGCTCCTTTAAGCACTTCTCTGTATTGGTTATTCTAGTTATACATTCTTCTAAATTTTTTTCAAAGTTTTCAACTTCTTTCCCTTTGGTTTGAATATCCTCCCGTAGCTCAGAGTAATTTGATCGTCTGAAGCCTTCTTCTCTCAGCTCGTCAAAGTCATTCTCCGTCCAGCTTTGTTCCGTTGCTGGTGAGGAACTGCGTTCCTTTGGAGGAGGAGAGGTACTCTGCTTTTTAGAGTTTCCAGTTTTTCTGCTCTGTTTTTTCCCCATCTTTGTGGTTTTATCTACTTTTAGTCTTCGATGATGGTGATGTACAGATGGGTTTTTGGTGTGGATGTCCTTTCTGTTAGTTTTCCTTCTAACAGACAGGACCCTCAGCTGCAGGTCTGTTGGAGTACCTGGCCGGCCTTGTGAGGTGTCAGTCTGCCCCTGCTGGGGGGTGCCTCCCGGTTAGGCTGCTCGGGGGTCAGGGGTCAGGGACCCACTTGAGGAGGCAGTCAGCCCGTTCTCAGATCTCCAGCTGCGTGCTGGGAGAACCACTGCTCTCCTCAAAGCTGTCAGACAGGGACATTTAAGTCTGCAGAGGTTACTGCTGTCTTTTTGTTTGTCTGTGCCCTGCCCCCAGAGGTGGAGCCTACAGAGGCAGGCAGGCCTCCTTGAGCTGTGGTGGGCTCCACCCAGTTCAAGCTTCCAGGCTGCTTTGTTTACCTAAGCGAGCCTGGGCAATGGCGGGCGCCCCTCCCCCAGCCTCGCTGACGACTTGCTGTTTGATCTCAGACTGCTGTGCTAGCAATCAGCGAGACTCCGTGGGCGTAGGACCCTCCGAGCCAGGTGCGGGCTATACTCTCCTGGGGCACCCTTTCCTAAGCCCGTCGGAAAAGCACAGTATTCGAGTGGGAGTGGCCCGATTTTCCAGGTGCCGTCTGTCACCCCTGGAAAGGGAACTCCCTGACCCCTTGCACTTCCCAAGTGAGGCAATGCCTCGCCCCTGCTTCGGCTGGCGCACGGTGCACTCACCCACTGACCTGCGCCCACTGTCTGGCACTCCCTAGTGAGATGAACATGGTACCTCAGATGGAAATGCAGAAATCACCCGTCTTCTGCGTCGCTCGTGCTCTCATTGCAGCATTTTTCACAATAACAAAGACATGGAATCAACCCAAATGCCCATCAATGATAGACTGGATAAAGAAAATGTGGTACATATACACCATGGAATACTATGCAGGAAAGGAATGAGAAAGGAATTAGAAAGGAATGAGAGCATGTTTTTGCAGGGACATGGATGGAGCTGGAAGCCATCATCCTCAGCAAACTAACAAGGAACAGAAAACCAAACACCACATGTTCTCCCTTCTAAGTGGGAGATGAACAATGAGAACACATGGATACAGGGAGGGGAACAACACATACTGGGGCCTGTTGGGGGGTGAGGGGAGGGAGAGCATCAGGATAAATAGCTAATGCATGCAGGGCTTAATACCTAGGTGATGGGTTGATAGGTGCAGCAAACCACCGTGGCACACATTTACCTATGTAACAAACCTGCACATCCTGCTCATGTGTCCCAGAACTTAAAAAATAAAAAAAATAGATCCTGGTTCTGCTCATTATTAACTAACCCACCTTTGTAAGTTACTAGGCCATACCGTGTCTCGTTTTCTTCACTTAAACAATTGAGATAATAATAGTCTTCTACAGGGTTTGAGAGGATTAAGTGAAGTAATATTTGTAATATGGCATGATGCCTGGTCCAATGCACAATAAACATTAGGACTTCTCCCTCCTTCTATCTGCTGAGGCAAGGCTGTTCTACCCTGTTCAGATTGCATCCTGAAATAGGATGCCTAAGATGTGCATTTCCTTTTCCAACTAATCATGGAGAATAATAAGCAATTAAGGAATGTAAGATCAGAATAAACAAAATTCCTGAAGACATTTGGTTTGCAGAATGTCAGTAATTCAATACAGAAATTAATTCTATAGTTCGTAAAAACCCATGATGTTTGTCTCTAGAGTTCTTGAATTGTATCTCCCCCCAAAATCTATATAAATAACAGCTCACAGGAAAGTCCAGGCTCATGAATCAGGGATGTGTAATTACCTACTCAAATTTCTACTGTTCCTTTTGTGTGACAGGTGACCAAGCACCCAGAAATCCCAGGGGGAGAGAGCTGGTGGGTAGCTCCTTGTAGCCATTGACTTTAATATGTCTAATTTCAGTTGTGCCTTTTCTCATTTTCACACAATTAATTTATATTCATTCTTCCTCTCTCTTTACTTCCTCCCCTTTTCTATCCTTGTCTTTTTCCTACCTCTTCCTCTTTCCTAGTTTCTTATTAGATTTTCCAAATTTTCTGTCTTGCCATTTATCATTTGATATGGGCTATTCATTGCTTATTTTGAATGTCAGGACTCACCTTAACTTTTAGATTCGTATCATCCCAGAGTGAGAGGCCATCCTTTGTCCTCTGCATACACCACCTCCAGAACAGTTTTCATAGATGATCATCTTTACTGAGCCTGTCAAGTGGAAGAAACTTTTTTCTTTAGGATGCCATTCATGGTATTGTCAGAGAGCTCTAATATTTAGAAAGACCTTCCCTATATTTATACTAAATTTAACTCCCTGTTATTTCTGCTGACTGATCTAGTTGGGTATACTGGCAGTCTTTTCTTTATGGTAGTCTTTTCAATACCTGAAAATACCAATTATATCCCCATGAGTCTCCTTCTGCTGCAGGAACACATTTTCCATTTTGTTCTTGCCAGTTTGGCCCATTGTTATAATCTGTCTGTATAAACTGGATGTTGTTCTTGGGCCCTGGATCTTGGCCGAACCCGCATGTTCTTCCTCCCCACATCATATGCTGAAATGATGCTTAACATGCATCTATTGTCCAGGAAACCTTATATAATTTTAGAACACAGACAACCCAAGCCCACTTTTCCCTAGCTGGTTCCCTAAGGATGCAACATCACCCTATGGGTATGAAAGAGTGAATATACAGAGAGCATCCAGACCATACATAAAAATAGACCTTTTAATTCATAATCTGCAGCAACCAACTCAGGAAGCCAACCCCTTATCCACAGTGACAGGCCAGGAAGCCACCTGCTAAACACAGGTCATACTATTAGTAACAATCCAGAAAGCCAAAAAGTAACCCCCTTAAAAATCAGCCCAAAATGATGAGGACATGATTAATAACTGACAGCGTCCCTAATTTTGTTCCCACTTCCAACTTAGGACCAACCAAAGAAAGCCAGATGTGCCCTCGTAACCATCACATAGCATGTCCCGCTTTTATTTAACCGTGTCCAGCTTACCCCATGCCAATAGCTTCTGCTCAAGGCATACCTGAAGCCTTCCCTTTTCTTCTTCCACAAAGTGTTCTCCCTTCTCTGCCTGACTTTGAGTCTCTGCCAAAACACAATGACAGTGGCTGACTTCCTCGCTATAACAAGCTCTGAATAATTAGCCTTTGTTCTCATTGTGTTGGTGCTCATTTATTTCCACGGGTAGGAGTTTAATGGAATAAAGGGGTGATTTTTCCATAGAGGAAACGTAGACTTTTTTACATGGGGAAAACATGTCACAGAAACAAAAATATTTTCTAATTAACACTGAGAAAGATGCAACGTTTTATCTGAAAAGGACATTAGGTTCTCCAGATCCAAGTCTGATTTTCTCTCTAGTAGACCACACTGCCTTGATATTAATTCAGTCTTAAAAGCCTTGTTTCAACCTTAGCCATTCTTCCTTCTCTTTTCAGTCCTCATCTCAACCTAGGCCATGATATAGAGGCATTTCAGAGAAAAATAAACAAGAGAAGACATTCTTCTCTGCTTTATTTTATAAATACATTGTGAAAATGATTTCCTCACCCCATTTTATCCCAAGATATTACTATGTGCCAAGAAAAATCTATATCCACTTAATTTTTAGCTGAAAGAGAAAAGATATTGTGAACTAGTTATTTAAGCAGCTATCTCCAGCTTTTGGAAGGTCAGTAAAAGGTTTTTTCCTGGAATTTTTCTATATAAATGTATCATCATAAATTATGATTTAACCTCATAAATGAAAGTTAATTTTATGCTATTGAACTAGACTCCCACCAAGTCAAGAAAATCAGGGCAGGGTAGGTGGAGCCGGAAAATAAAGGCATTGAAGACAGTATAATTTTAACCATTTTCAAACTAAAAATCTTGATGTTGTGCAAAAGAGAAGGGAGTGATGGTGGGGAAATTGAGGAAGCCTTTGGCAAGTGATGGAGAGATAGCTGCTTGCCTTCACTCTCCAGGGACTTTATAAGATACAGAGCATTGCCAGTGTCCATCCATAGCCAAGGACCAATAGCTTCCAAGAGGGTTGTGGTTTAAGGCACTGGTAGAAATAAATGCCAAAAGGCTTTGATCTTTCTATTCTGCAACTTATAGCTACCATTATACTTATCAGTTATTTCATGTCTACTATGTGCTAAATGTTGTATTAGGTATATACATTATCTTATTTAATTTTTATTTAACATTAACTCCATGAAGTCAGTGCTGTTAATTACCCTCATTTGGGGGAGGAGCCAAGATGGCCGAATAGGAACAGCTCCGGTCTACAGCTCCCAGCGCGAGCCACGCAGAAGACAGGTGATTTCTGCATTTCCATCTGAGGTACCATGTTCATCTCACTAGGGAGTGCCAGACAGTGGGCGCAGGTCAGTGGGTGAGTGCACCGTGCGCCAGCCGAAGCAGGGGCGAGGCATTGCCTCACTTGGGAAGTGCAAGGGGTCAGGGAGTTCCCTTTCCAGGGGTGACAGACGGCACCTGGAAAATCGGGCCACTCCCACTCGAATACTGTGCTTTTCCGACGGGCTTAGGAAAGGGTGCCCCAGGAGAGTATAGCCCGCACCTGGCTCAGAGGGTCCTACGCCCACGGAGTCTCGCTGATTGCTAGCACAGCAGTCTGAGATCAAACAGCAAGTCGTCAGCGAGGCTGGGGGAGGGGCGCCCGCCATTGCCCAGGCTCGCTTAGGTAAACAAAGCAGCCTGGAAGCTTGAACTGGGTGGAGCCCACCACAGCTCAAGGAGGCCTGCCTGCCTCTGTAGGCTCCACCTCTGGGGGCAGGGCACAGACAAACAAAAAGACAGCAGTAACCTCTGCAGACTTAAATGTCCCTGTCTGACAGCTTTGAGGAGAGCAGTGGTTCTCCCAGCACGCAGCTGGAGATCTGAGAACGGGCTGACTGCCTCCTCAAGTGGGTCCCTGACCCCTGACCCCCGAGCAGCCTAACCGGGAGGCACCCCCCAGCAGGGGCAGACTGACACCTCACAAGGCCGGCCAGGTACTCCAACAGACCTGCAGCTGAGGGTCCTGTCTGTTAGAAGGAAAACTAACAGAAAGGACATCCACACCAAAAACCCATCTGTACATCACCATCATCGAAGACTAAAAGTAGATAAAACCACAAAGATGGGGAAAAAACAGAGCAGAAAAACTGGAAACTCTAAAAAGCAGAGTACCTCTCCTCCTCCAAAGGAACGCAGTTCCTCACCAGCAACGGAACAAAGCTGGACGGAGAATGACTTTGACGAGCTGAGAGAAGAAGGCTTCAGACGATCAAATTACTCTGAGCTACGGGAGGATATTCAAACCAAAGGGAAAGAAGTTGAAAACTTTGAAAAAAATTTAGAAGAATGTATAACTAGAATAACCAATACAGAGAAGTGCTTAAAGGAGCTGATGGAGCTGAAAACCAAGGCTCGAGAACTACGTGAAGAATGCAGAAGACTCAGGAGCTGATGCGATCAAATGGAAGAAAGGGTATCAGCCCTGGAAGATGAAATGAATGAAATGAAGCGAGAAGGGAAGTTTAGAGAAAAAAGAATAAAAAGAAACGAGCAAAGCCTCCAAGAAATGTGGGACTACGTGAAAAGACCAAATCTACGTCTGATTGGTGAACCTGAAAGTGACGGGGAGAATATAGAAACAAGTTGGAAAACACTCTGCAGGATATTATCCAGGAGAACTTCCCCAATCTAGCAAGGCAGGCCAACATTCAGATTCAGGAAATACAGAGAATGCCACAAAGATACTCCTCGAGAAGAGCAACTCCAAGACACATAATTGTCAGATTCACCAAAGTTGAAATGAAGGAAAAAATGTTAAGGGCAGCCAGAGAGAAAGGTCGGGTTACCATCAAAGGGAAGCCCATCAGACTAACAGCGGATCTCTCGGCAGAAACCCTACAAGCCAGAAGAGAGTGGGGGCCAATATTCAACATTCTTAAAGAAAAGAATTTTCAACCCAGAATTTCATATCCTGCCAAACTAAGCTTCATAAGTGAAGGAGAAATAAAATACTTTACAGACAAGCAAATGCTGAGAGATTTTGTCACCACCAGGCCTGCCCTAAAAGAGCTCCTGAAGGAAGTGCTAAACATGGAAAGGCACAACCAGTACCAGCCACTGCAAAATCATACCGAAATGTAAAGACCATCGAGACTAGGAAGAGACTGCATCAACTAACGAGCAAAATAACCAGCTAACATCATAATGACAGGATCAGATTCACACATAACAATATTAACTTTAAATGTAAATGGACTAAATGCTCCAATTAAAAGACACAGACTGGCAAATTGGATAAAGACTCAAGACCCATCAGTGTGCTGTATTCAGGAAACCCATCTCACATGCAGAGACACACATAGGCTCAGAATAAAAGGATGGAGGAAGATCTACCAAGCAAATGGAAAACAAAAAAAGGCAGGGGTTGCAATCCTAGTCTCTGATAAAACAGACTTTAAACCAACAAAGATCAAAAGAGACAAAGAAGGCCATTACATAATGGTAAAGGGATTAATTCAACAAGAAGAGCTAACTATCCTAAATATATATGCACCCAATACAGGAGCACTCAGATTCATAAAGCAAGTCCTGAGTGACCTACAAAGAGACTTAGACTCCCACACATTAATAATGGGAGACTTTAACACCCCACTGTCAACATTAGACAGATCAACGAGACAGAAAGTCAACAAGGATACCCAGGAATTGAACTCAGCTCTGCACCAAGCAGACCTAATAGACATCTACAGAACTCTCCACCCCAAATCAACAGAATATACATTTTTTTCAGCACCACACCACACCTATTCCAAAATTGACCACATACTTGGAAGTAAAGCTCTCCTCAATAAATGTAAAAGAACAGAAATTATAACAAACTATCTCTCAGATCACAGTGCAATCAAGCTAGAACTCAGGATTAAGAATCTCACTCAAAACCGCTCAACTACGTGGAAACTGAACAACCTGCTCCTGAATGACTACTGGGTACATAACGAAATGAAGGCAGAAATAAAGATGTTCTTTGAAACCAACGAGAACCAAGACACAACCTACCAGAATCTCTGGGATGCATTCAAAGCAGTGTGTAGAGGGAAATTTATAGCACTAAATGCCCACAAGAGAAAGCAGGAAACATCCAAAATTGACACCCTAACATCACAATTAAAAGAACTAGAAAAGCAAGAGCAAACACATTCAAAAGCTAGCAGAAGGCAAGAAATAACTAAAATCAGAGCAGAACTGAAGGAAATAGAGACACAAAAAACCCTTCAAAAAATCAATGAATCCAGGAGCTGGTTTTTTGAAAGGATCAACAAAATTGATAGACCGCTAGCAAGATTAATAAAGAAAAAAAGAGAGAAGAATCAAATAGATGCAATAAAAAATGATAAAGGGGATATCACCACCGATCCCACAGAAATACAAACTACCATCAGAGAATATTACAAACACCTCTACGCAAATAAACTAGAAAATCTAGAAGAAATGGATAAATTCCTCAACACATAACACCCTCCCAAGACTAAACCAGGAAGAAGTTGAATCTCTGAATAGACCAATAACAGGAGCTGAAATTGTGGCAATAATCAATAGCTTACCAACCAAAAAAAGTCCAGGACCAGATGGGTTCACAGCCGAATTCTATCAGAGGTACAAGGAGGAGCTGGTACCATTCCTTCTGAAACTATTCCAATCAATAGAAAAAGAGGGAATCCTCCCTAACTCATTTTATGAGGCCAGCATCATCCTGATACCAAAGCCTGGCAGAGGCACAACAAAAAAAGAGAATTTTAGACCAATATCCTTGATGAACATTGACGCAAAAATCCTCAATAAAATACTGGCAAACCGAATCCAGCAGCACATCAAAAAGCTTATCCACCATGATCAAGTGGGCTTCATCCCTGGGATGCAAGGCTGGTTCAATATACGCAAATCAATAAATGTAATCCAGCATATAAACAGAACCAAAGACAAAAACCACATGATTATCTCAATAGATGCAGAAAAGGCCTTTGACAAAATTCAGCAACCCTTCATGCTAAAAACTCTCAATAAATTAGGTATTGATGGGACGTATCTCAAAATAATAAGAGCTATCTATGACAAACCCACAGCCAATATCATACTGAATGGGCAAAAACTGGAAGCATTCCGTTTGAAAACTGGCACAAGACAGGGATGCCCTCTCTCACCACTTCTATTCAACATAGTGTTGGAAGTTCTGGCCAAGGCAATTAGGCAGGAGAAGGAAATCAAGGGTATTCAATTAGGAAAAGAGGAAGTCAAATTGTCCCTGTTTGCAGATGACATGATAGTATATCTAGAAAACCCCATTGTCTCAGCCCATAATCTCCTTAAGCTGATAAGCAACTTCAGCAAAGTCTCAGGATACAAAATCAATGTACAAAAATCACAAGCATTCTTATACATCAATAACAGACAAACAGAGAGCCAAATCATGAGTGAACTCCCATTCACAATTGCTTCAAAGAGAATAAAATACCCAGGAATCCAGCTTCCAAGGGATGTGAAGGACCTCTTCAAGGAGAACTACAAACCACTGCTCAAGGAAATAAAAGAGGATACAAACAAATGGAAGAACATTCCATGCTCATGGGTAGGAAGAATCAATATCATGAAAATGGCCATCCTTCCCAAGGTAATTTACAGATTCAATGCCATCCCCATCAAGTTACCAATGACTTTCTTCACAGAATTGGAAAAAATTACTTTAAAGTTCATATGGAACCAAAAAAGAGCCCGCATCGCCAAGTCAATCCTAAGCCAAAAGAACAAAGCTGGAGGCATCACACTACCTGACTTCAAACTATACTACAAGGCTACAGTAACCAAAACAGCATGGTACTGGTACCAAAACAGAGATATAGATCAATGGAACAGAACAGAGCCGTCAGAAATAATGCCACATATCTACAACTATCTGATCTTTGACAAACCTGAGAAAAACAAGAAATGGGGAAAGGATTCCCTATTTAATAAATGGTGCTGGGAAAACTGGCTAGCCATATGTAGAAAGCTGAAACTGGATCCCTTCCTTACACCTTATACAAAAATCAATTCAAGATGGATTAAAGACTTAAATGTTAGACCTAAAACCATAAAAACCCTAGAAGAAAACCTAGGCATTACCATTCAGGACATAGGCATGGGCAAGGACTTCATGTCTAAAACACCAAAAGCAATGGCAACAAAAGCCAAAATTGACAAATGGGATCTAATTAAACTAAAGAGCTTCTGCACAGCAAAAGAAACTACCATCAGAGTGAACAGGCAACCTACAAAATGGGAGAAAATTTTCACAACCTACTCATCTGACAAAGGGCTAATATCCAGAATCTACAATGAACTCCAACAAATTTACAAGAAAAAAACAAACAACCCCATCAAAAAGTGGGCGAAGGACATGAACAGACACTTCTCAAAAGAAGACATTTATGCAGCCAAAAAACACATGAAAAAATGCTCACCATCACTGGCCATCAGAGAAATGCAAATCAAAACCACAATGAGATACCATCTCACACCAGTTAGAATGGCAATCATTAAAAAGTCAGGAAACGACAGGTGCTGGAGAGGATGTGGAGAAATAGGAACACTTTTACACTGTTGGTGGGACTGTAAACTAGTTCAACCCTTGTGGAAGTCAGTGTGGCGATTCCTCAGGGCTCTAGAACTAGAAATTCCATTTGACCCAGCCATCCCATTACTGGGTATATACCCAAAGGACTATAAATCATGCTGCTATAAAGACACATGCACACGTATGTTTATTGCGGCATTATTCACAATAGCAAAGACTTGGAACCAACCCAAATGTCCAACAATGATAGACTGGATTAAGAAAATGTGGCACATATACACCATGGAATACTATGCAGCCATAAAAAAGGATGAGTTCATGTCCTTTGTAGGGACATGGATGAAATTGGAAATCATCATTCTCAGTAAACTATCGCAAGAACAAAAAACCAAACACCGCATATTCTCACTCATAGGTGGGAATTGAACAATGAGAACACATGGACACAGGAAGGGGAACATCACACTTCAGGGACTGTTGTGGGGTGAGGGGAGGGGGGAGGGATAGCATTGGGAGATATACCTAATGCTAGATGACGAGTTGGTGGGTGCAGCGCACCAGCATGGCACATGTATACATATGTAACTTACCTGCACGTTGCGCACATGTACCATAGAGCCTAAAGTATAATAATAATAATAATAATAATAATAAAGAAAAAAAATTACCGTCATTTGGTGAATTAAGAAACTGAAGCTCAAAGAGACTATTGAATTTGCTCAAGATCAAAGGATTATAATAAGAGGCAGAGCTGAGATTTGAACTCAGTTCCATCTGTATTCCTAACTCTGGGGCATAGCCCCACATCTGTCAGTTCACAATCTGGGGTTCGGGTGTGAGGTACAGCACTGCTCTGCGAAGACAGGCAGTCTTGGAATTCTGCATTGCTATGGTTGAAAGCTTGGTTGCAGGGGCTAATATAAAACTAGGAAGGCAAGAAGCATCACTAACCCCTACCTGAAAAACAATAAAATAAACAATAAAGTTGATCCTGATATTTAACAGCATGTTAAAAACCTTTGGCATTTGTAGCATTGTTCTGAAGACATGACATATAGAAGGTGTATTTACATGAAGAATACCATCAACTGCTGAGTTGTTCTCTGTCTTTTGATTTTTGCCTCCCCCGCTGAGCTGTAGCCGTGATGAAATTGATGCACCGCAGATAAAAGGCATGCATTGTTTGTTGACAGTAGTTATCTAACGTATTTTTCAGATGCATAGGCAGAAAGTGGTTAAGTCACTTACCAGTTTTCATAAAATAAGTCAGAAATGGAATAAGAAGGAGAACTCAGATACTTTATATCATCAGGGCTGGCTTCAGGTTTCCTAGACTACACAATCTATGTGACAGAAGATAACAGAATCAGTCAGAAAAGAAATATTAAATGGAATCATTTAAAATATCTTTTAAATGTTAAAGGAAATTATCACAAATGAATCTTTGTGGCAGAAACATATTAAAATTATTAAAACAGAATAGCTTTTATCCTTCCACAGAATGCAATTTTACCTGACAGCTATGTTTTGATAGAATCTTCTATTTGACTTTTGGTGACTTAATGGAATAAAGTCATTATTTCAGTCACAACAGTATATAGAAAAGATAATTAGAGTAGATAAGTGTAAAGACAATTGCAAAAATGAAAAAGTGTGACACTGAAAATTTCTGTTTTGTGGAAAGTGTTCCAAATTCTTGGGCACAAAAAATTAAAAACACAATGGGGCATGTTTTGTTGTTGTTGATACTAGCTAAATGTGCAGGTCAGATTTCACACTGGAAGGAGGCAAATCATAAAGTGTCCAGGTTCCAACATCAGAAAACGTCTACAAGGAAGTCTCCCAATTTATTCCTTAATAACCTGCATTTTCACTCATTTCTCCATGTAACACATAACTTACAGATATAGGTAAATATAACATTGATGGTTAAAAATACTGTAGAAGAAAGTGATATTGTGAGCTAGTGGAGGCTCCTGTTTAGTTATGCTTTCACTGTCTGTATCTATGAGAAGCCCTAAGCACTTGGAAATTAGGTTTCCCTTTGAATTTCATACTGTAAATCTCCACACAAAACATATGACATTAACGACTTGTGTCTCTAAACACACATCCTACAAGTTGGCATTTCAAACCTCAGTGTATCCTGGATTTAACTTCAGGGAGACAAAGATGCAATTATTAATAAGGAAATTAATTGATTATACTTATATCCTTCTTGGAGAAAGACTACAAATGGGAAGAAACTGGCTGGATAGAAATGGTAGCCCAAAGATTCCATTCAAGCACAGAATATGGGAGAAGATGGCCTCTGGGGACATCAGAACCATCCTGAATTAATTCTCTCCCTGGGCAGATCATGCTTCAGAACCCGAAATTACTCAAACTTTGAGCCAGGCAACCAACTCTACCCTATGCCCACCAAGAAGACTGCTTGCAGTAAGCCTTCCCATATACTAGTGAGGTCTAGGCCAGCATCCAATTCACTTGACAGCACTATTTCTCGTTAGAAATTAATACCTAACATTCTGGTGATTTTTTTTTAGTATGAATTGGCACCTCTAAGTCAGTTCGTTGCTGGAACATTGACAGTATCAAGTTTCTCAGCCTATAATGTGAAGGACCACACCTTGGGCAAAGTTGAACTCACTGTTACAGGATTCCTTTTGGTACCACTTTACCAGCCAGAAATCTCTGTGGCTGCCATGACCGCTGCCTGCGGCCTCAGTCCAGTCCACCAGGCTCACTCCACCCAGCCGGCTGTGCTCAGCTCGTGCCGCAGCCTGGATCCCATGCCCCAACAGGGACTCTGCACTCAGCCCACAGCTGCATTGGGCATGCTGCAAGCGGTTTCCACATTGGGCGTCAGCCTCTAAAAGAGGGGAGCATGGTGGCACCCAAAAACTCAGATATGCCAGCAACAGCAGAGCTCCAAGAGGTGTTACAGCTCTCACCCAGGGAGTCCTGAGGTCTGAGTTCCCAAGAAATGTTGCAGCTTTCACAGTTCAGTGAGCAGGCCAGAGCGAATGGCGCCCAATGGCTTCAGTTCTTTGTGCCTACAGATGAGCAAACGGGGGCATGTTACAACTCTCTCGTTCCCACCACCCACAGCTCGGCAAAGAGGTGCGTGTGTTACAGCTTTCTTCACACCTGACACCAGCAGCTCAGTAAACAGGAGCATGTTACGACTCTCTTCACACCCGCCACCTGCAGCTCGGGGAGTTCTGGGTTCTGCAAGGCAGAGAAAAATTTTATTGAGTGACAGAAAAGCTCTCCACACGAGAGGGCACCCAAAGTGGGTAGCTCTCTGTGTAAGAGAAGACGCAAAATTGGGTAGCCCTCCTTGAGACTGAATCCGGGGATTTTATGGGCTCAAAATGGGGGACTATGTGCTGATTGGTCCCTAGATGGTCTTTGGAAAAAAGCATCATTCGATTGGTTAAAAGGCATCATTATGTATAGAGAGAGGGTAAGACGAACACAAAAGTTTTCACTGTGTTTGTGGACACTATCTGGAACCAGCAGCTTGGTTTTCAGGCTTTAAACTGTCTTTGGCTTGAAGGTCGGTTTTCACCAGGGACCCATCCATGTCTGCCTAGGAATTTACCTGTCTCCTGTCGCTGTCATCACTAATTCTAAAACTATCTTAGTGCTCTTGGGGGATGGAGGACTTTTAGGTGCCCTCTGACTCACTGCTAGTTCCCCTAGGCTCTGTGAAAGACTCCAGCTGCAATTGCTCTGAAGGTAGGTGGAGAATTTGGGGTAAAGAAATAAAGAGAAAGGGATTGCACTCATTAGGGAACATTATAAGGAAATTCAGAAATGAGAAACAGGACTAGATGAAAAATTCAAATTTTAAACTTCCAAGTTCTTTCATGTAAGTAGTTATTTCAACTCTAAGGCATTCTTTGCCTCAGCATTTCAGAATCTAAATGATAAAGTGTCGCTTTTTCAACAGTCATTTGCTGTACAAATATGAGTCATTATCATCAGATTTTTAAAGAGTTTCTTTACTGGCTTCTACATACAATTTTGAAGCTTCATGTAGTTGCTAGAAATGGTTTTGTACTAGAATATGTTGCATCAGTAATTTGTTGCTTTTATCTTTGGTTACTTTCTAAAGTCAGCATTTATGCTTTTCATTATCATAACTTACAAATTATTACAGATTAGTTTATTTTAACGTAAAGCTCTTTTCCTTTTATTTAAAAAATTTCTTTAGTGCTTTTTGACATAGTGGGTGGAAAATATCTAGAGTATAGAACTTACTGTTAGAACAAAAAACCACCTACTTACAAAAATGTCCCCTTTGTGTGATAAATTAACCCTTATTAAGTTGTATTTCATTTTGGTCTCAGCTCCAATGTGGTCATCTCTGGTTTGTTCGAATTTAATTAGACCCCTCAGGATATTTGTATCTTTAAGTAACAGCCAAGACGTTCTTATGACTTCCAGTATGTCCTAAGTAAACAGAAAGAGCAAATCTTTTGTGCTCAGAGCCTTATTTAAACGGGCTGTGAAGATGAAAACCTAAGTAATGAAGGAGCAAGATTCAAAGCTATATTCCACAGATCCCAGAGACAGTGAGTGATCAAATCAAAGCCAAAGTGGACACAGACTTAAAATAGAGTCAGACAAAGATAGCAAAATGGGCTCATAACCAGCCAATATATCAGTCAGTCAGTTGGACTTTTGATTAGTAAATTGTTTTAAAAGTGCTTTGAAAGGTATCATATCAGAGCATGAATCAGTGGACAAGTATGAGATTTGGATTCAAATACCTCTTAAGAGCCAGTGGTTTTATGTAAGCACACTTGCTTCTCTGAGCTCTAATCTTCTTACCAACAAACTTGTTTTAATACCTAGCTCACAATCAATTTTAGAAGTAAGTAGAATTATATATAAATTATGAAATATAATACCTGGCACCTATTAATCCTTCAGTTAGTGTTAGCTATTATTATCACCCAAAGGATACAAAAATTTACCCCTATAATTAATTTTACCCATCATCACTGCCATCCTCAGTTTCAGTAACAAAGAGTCCCATCTGCCCCGACACTGCCTGACATAGAATCCTCCCTTGGACTCGTTCCTTTCTCTTCACTGTTGAAACTTACTTGTTGATCTTTATTCTCAGACCTTACCTGGGCTTCCAGAAGAGGCATCATTTTCACTCAGTAAATTCATTACTCAGTACATATATGCTATTATTATGTGCCAGGCTGCGTGTCAGGCTCTATGGCTGGATCAAGGTTCAGTGGAGGGAAACCTGCCCTTCAGACTGCCATACCAAAAACCCTGAGCATCACAGCCATCATCATCACAGCTTAGGTACAATAGGGTAATTCCTAAATGGTATGCTTTATCTTAAACCTGTTGGCATACATGTAGCATTTTTCTTCCACCATATTTCCTATAATTACAATTGTGGCAAATATTTTATCAATTGGGGTATAATCACAGAAATTATCATCTGAACGGTGAATGCTATTTTATACTGAAACTGCAGCAAATATTGTTAAAATTTGCTTTAGGCTATCTATCATCAAAATGAACTTATACCACTAGGCTTAGATAAAGTACCAAAAAATACTACTGCTAGAGGCAACAGCCGCTAGTAGGAACCAGTCCATTTGGAAGTTAGTCGTTATTGTCGGAACTACAAATAGATATTTCGGGATTCAGTAAACAATTTGGTGGATGAAAATTTGGAGAGACAATATGTGAATAGTTCATGCTGTCATTGTCGGTTCATGTTTACCTCTCGACATCCCTCAGAATTCTCTCTTTCTTTCCCAGAGAAGATAAGAATTTCCCCATTATTCATGGCGACCAAGGGCTTGGCTCTGAATGTAACAGAGAAATATGCAGAGAAAGCACTGCTAGGCCTGGCCTCTCACTGCATTTCAGAGCTCTGCATCTGTGTGTGTGCCATTGTGGATGGCATGACCAAGTGTGGAAAGCAGAGTAACTAAAGAAAGTCAAGTTATATATTCTGACTGTGCAGTTGCTTCAAAACATTATAGAATAATCCAGAGCTAGGGCCAAACAGCACTACCACTTAGGGGCAGAGTGTCAAGCAGGGCACTTGAGGGACAGTGATAGAATTCTAAATTTACAATTTTATAAACTCTTCTTGTTCCCTGTTTATGCACAATCATTTACTAATGACTATCTTAAAATATAGAGGCCATAACTGAACAGAGTACTCCAGACATGATCTCTCCAGTATATAGAGCAGCAATCACTGGAGTCAGGATTTAGATCTAATTTAGGCTCCTTTGTTTAGTAGATAAGTGACTTTGGTCATGTTCCTCACAATCTCTAAGTATCAGTTCCTTTATCAGTTAAAAAAATACACAATAACACTGACTACACAATATTATTATAAAAATTACATAATATATGGCTACATTAAGTGTCTATCTAAGCTTTTTGTAAATTGTAAATTTCATATTATGTTACCTATGTTTTTATTAAAGTTGCTAACTTATTTACTCAATGAGGTAAGGCCAACAACAATGCCACTTGATATTCCCTTTCAGATAATATCAAAAGGCTGTTCAATTACTAATATTCCAACCTGACTTTATTATCATCCGCCTTACCCAATAGGTGACATAATGCATAACAAAACAAAGTTTAAATTCTAGAGTCAAACACATCGGGTTCAGATACCAGCTACAGGACACTGGGTGGTGCTCACCTGATCCAATCCTCAAGTTTCTCTTGTAAAAGATAGTCATACCACTGGTAACAACTTGGGACCTACTAAGTGTTCAATATATATTAGATAGTATTCATAACTACCTTTCAATCTTAAAGAATAATTTGTCTACATCGTGTTGCATATCTATAGTTAATTTGGCATGTATGCTGTCTCCTAGTGGTCATGTTCTTTCCAAAATGGTCATGACCCCTTGACATGTTTGGGCATGTTGGTTACTGCAGCCTAACCTACTTTTTCTTTCTTTCTTTTTTTTTTTTTAGCCCAGGCTGGAGTGCAGTGGTGCAATCATGGCTCACTGCAGCCTTGACCTCCTCCCACCTCAGCCTCCTAGGTAGCTGGGAGCACACCATCATGCACAGCTAATTTTTTGTATTTTTTGTAGAGATGGGGTTTCGCCATGTTGCCCAGGTTGGTTTTGAACTCCTGAGCTCAAGCAACCCTCCTACCTTGGCCTCCCAAACTGCTAGAATTACAGGCTTGAGCCACCAAGCCCAGCCCTCGCCTACCCTTAATGAATACAACTACAAATTGGTTTAATAATCTCCTCCGAGTCCCTCTTGTCTTCCTGTTATAACTCTACAGATGTTGAAGTCCAGCTGACAATCTTTCCTGATCATGCATTGCCCTATTTTATTGACTGTGCTTCAGAGCACTTGACTGCATCTACAGATTCTCAACACCTCCCACTGCTGTGTGTTGTACTAATTTGGGTAGGTGTCTCTTGACAGTCTCTGAATTAGAATTCAAGCTCATAGAACTGAAACAATGTCATTCTTTAAATACCTCAATTGTACCTTGCCTATCATAGGATACAGAATAAATTTATCAACCAAATGAATACGTGAATGAATGACTGTTCTAGAATTTTGTTGGGTTACCTAAATCAATATAACCAATGTTACATTCCTAACATCTTGTCCTTAGCATTTTTCAAAAGTTTCAACTCATTCTGGCTTCCCTTCTGTAATCTATCTTTTAAGTATAGTTTATATCATATTTTTATTCATTTTTCCCTTCTCTTTTGGTTATATGATGTTTCTTCCTACTTTTGCATGTATATATTAAATCTAAGGTCATCTGAGAGCTTCCTGTGTAGCTAAATGTGAATTTCCTTGGTTGTCCATGTCTTTTCTTTTCAGCTGGAATCACCTGTGATTATAGAGGTCCACCTTTAGAACTTTCCATTCCTCTCAGATAATATGTTCTGTTGAATCTGTGCCTGGAATGCATCTGGGATGGGCTGTTGTTTGTGCTGTTGGAGAAACCCCAGCTGTTAGCACTTAGGGGTCATGGTCACTACATAATGCTCTCCAGGGCAGTGAAGTCTTCCTGAGGGAAGCAGCCCCCTGGGCAATGTGAGCCTGGAAGGCTACAGTTATCACCTGCTCTAGGCTCCTGGGTTTCTGCCTAAGGGAGAGGTCCACACCACAAGAAGCTGGAACCACCCTCCATGAGCCTTGTGCTGGCCTGAACTTATTGCCTTCTCCTCTAGCACATCCCTCTCCCTCCCGCCGACTCTGTCTGTCTAAGTCTCCCTGACAGTATCTTTGCTCTCTTTCCGTCTATGTGTGTGTGTGTGTGTGGGTCTCTCTGTCGTATTCCTCTTCTGTCTACCCTAGACTGCCTCCCTCTGCATCTCTGTCACTGTTTCCATCCTTCTCGCTTTCAACTGTTTAATATCCATACTTTTATTTCTAGGATTCTTCAAATAATATTTTCCTAACTCTCTTTGCTCTTGTGTTTCCTTCCAGAGTCTCTAGCCATGAAATCATGCCAGCCTTTTTATGAACTCTTGAACACTCTGTTTTCCTAAAGTCTAGAGTGCATGTCTGACCGTGCCTACTGTTTCCTTTCTTCACTGTTATGGATTCCAACATGACTTGATTTCTCACAAGTTTAGTATAACCTTTACTCCAACAGTAAGCTCTTTCTTGTAGGTTAGAATTAAAAACAGAATAGCAACATTCCTTATTGCTTCCCCTTGACACTAAAAGATGAAATTTTCAATAAAGAACGCCAGAGTTCTACTTTCCACAGAATGTCCTAAGAGTTGAAAACCTTCCTCACTGTTACTTCTTGCCTCTGGGCCACTTTATATTCTGGCATAAGATCCTTCCTCTATAACTTCTACTTGGTCGGAAAGTCTGTTTTACATAATCACAATATGATCACTTGTTTCTGCTCCCTTTCCTCAGCACGCGTGCTATCTACCTTAAGATCATGGCTTTGTATAAACTGTATACATTTTTTCCAAAACAAGGTTACTATATTCTATTAGAGCTGTTTCCTTTGAAAGAAATCTATCTTTTGGTGTCTTATTTCAGTCATGAATTTCATACCACCAATAATTGGAGATATTCAGCTTCTGGATTATGAACTACTTTAGTTCAGCAGCCATGATATATTCATTGTTGTATTTTCAGAGTCAAGAACAGTCCTGAAACATACTTAATGTGAATCCATTAAACTGAACTGATACTTATTTTAAAATTACAAGTTTAATTGACTCTCACCAATGCACTGTGCATATATATGCAAACACTTGAGGCCTTAAGTGAATTTCAAATATCTTCATCTCTCCTGAAAATGAGCTAATATTTCTTTCACAAGTTCTCTGTTTTGTTTCTCATGGTACATGATGTAGAATTTTGTTGGCTATTTTCTCCCTAGCTTCGTATTTTAATTTTAAAAGCTCTTAATCAACTGCTAAATAGGTCATTATTATTGAGAAGCATCAACTAGCCTAGAACAACATTAAGTATTTTATAAATCTTATTTTTAATCCTTACATCAATCTTTCCGTACAGATATTAAGTTAACTATATATATTAGAATATTAAGACTAATAAAGGTTAAATGGCTTACTCCAGCCAACATGGCTAATAAGTAAAAGAATATATTGGAGTTAGGTCTGACTGGTTCCAGAGCTTATGTATTTCTGCTTCTGCTACTGTCCACTGCCACTAGGCCGACAGGTCAAACAGACACCTGCCATTATTTTAGAATACATTCAGATGTCATGAGTTTCTTATTAACTAGAATGAATGACAGATCTTGGCTCTGAAAGGGCATATTGCTACTGTGACAAAAGCTATAGTGACTCAAAATACTATACTATTTTGGGAACAACCATGGCTGCAGCAGTGACTCTATGGTGGCTTTAAGAGCAAACTCTACAAAGAGCTACACACTTTATCCTTGTCATCAGAGACAAAGGGATGGAATAAATTAGCAGAAAGCAGCTCACCCCATTCTCCCCTGCACCCCAGCAAGAAGATAGGCAAGAATAATTCACTGTTTACTATTCTGACCTTGCCTGAACCGCTATTGCAGGGCTGTTAGCACCATGAATAGTGTCAGATTACTACTCAAGCATGCTACAAGGACAATTTTTATTTTGATATAATTCAACCTAATAATTATTTTTACCTTCTTTCTAATCTACTAACATGACAAAAACTTGGTTATACAGAATTCTGATCTCACTTCCACCACTTGGGGTTGTGTCTGAGTTTCTAGGACATCAATAGTGCCAATAGTGGGTTGGACGGCATTATGGTCTGTCTCTTCTTCCCTGCGTGTTGGCCACACCAGTGCCTGGTGCCACGTCTATTGTCCACCTGGTCCTTTGTCATCAGTCCACATGAGTGGCAGCACCGATGTCCCCTGGAACCCGTCAGGTATGGCAGTCTCTGTGGCCACCTTTTGCTACTGTTGGGCACTTGGGATTCATTCCGCTGCTTGCACAGACTCCAGAAAATTCTGTGAGGCTTCTTGGAAACATGATGCCAGCATTTCTTCTCTGAGATCTTGTTATTTCCCCAGGCTATACCTGAGACATAGTTACAAAACCCCTGTGCTCTCAGATACCAAAAATATACTGGGTTGAGTGTTTCTGTCAGGCTTAGCCTGGAGACATTCTGCCTTAGGAAACCACCATGCCTTGGTTGTCTTTAACCCCTGCCAGCTTCTCCCACCAGCCTGAGAAATAATTTTTTGATCTTAAGGCTCTTGGGGTGGGGGGCTCTAGGGAAGTGGATGGAAATTTGCTGTTATGTATAAACCTCTCCATTCAATTTTTGTATCCTCTCCATTACCCTAAGGGCTTGGGTTTTTGAAACTCAAAATCCAGGGAAACACTTCCTTTTCTCTGCTTTCTGCTCTCACATTTATCTCCTAACGTAATAAACTGAAAATGGTCTAATTGCGTGTTTAGGAGAAAAGAGCAAGTGGAAAATGGTGAGAGGGGTTGGGGGGATGGGGGATAGATGAACGTTTTCAAAATAATCTTTGTTCACACTTCACCTGCTCTGGGGCTGGAGGACCACAAGCAGAACCAGAATAGGCAGCCCTGGATATCCCTGACCAAGAAAAGTGATGAAAGCAGCGTTGGCTTGATGGCTGTGCATCGCCTCAATCCTCATAGACAAAAAAGTGCAGTGAAGCAGGCAACCAGAGGGAAGGGGCACAAAGGAGAAGGAATTCTCTCTTTACCTACCATGTGTCAGGCTCTGGGATTAGCAGCTTCATTAAATGTTATCTTCTTTGATTGTCATGGAGTAGGTGTTACCCCATCTACTTCGTCTTTCTTCCTTTATCAAAAGTGCTCAAGATCCAAACTTACAGTTTTAAAAACTAGCTATTTCTAAATGCCAAATACCTCTTTTCAATCATTTTTATTCAACTCATGTTCATTTCGTGCCTGTTGTGTGCAAGGCATAATATGTACTTAGTTCTCAGCACGTGGATGTAAATGAGACAGATAAGGAGGAGGAAGGCTGCCTTCTCCACACTCACGGGTGAGCAAGAGCACAGGGAGGGAGGTCAGTGTCATGAGAGTGTAGAGAGGACAAGGGGGCTCAGCACAAGTGTGACAGGAGTAGGGGCATATGGGATAAACTAAGGGCAGGTTCCAGTCTCAACCCTAAGGGTAATGAAAGCCTCTGAATGTTCTGATTTCCATTTCTAAAACGTCACTCTGGCTGCATGCAGAAAACAGATTGGAGAACAAGTGCTTAAAGAATGATGAAGAAGAGTCCTGAGGTCATTACAATCATCTAAGCAAGAAGTGATGGTGTTCTGATAAAGATAAGAGACAGTGGAAAGATATTTAGGAGATCAAATAGGAATTTAATGCTTGATAGATACAGAGAAGGTGGATGAGGGAGGAGGAGGAGTTTCTTTGGGAATCACTCCTTTGTTACATGTGTTTCTTTTCTATAAATCATGCCCTGGGCTGCATATAATCAAACAAACAAGCACAGGAAGTCAGTGACTTACAGTCTAGGAAGGAAATATATTATATATATCAAAACCAACTGCTGGCCAGGTGCTGTGGCTCATACCTGTAGTCCCAGCACTTTTGGAGGCTGAGATGGGTGGATTCCTTGAGCCCAGGAGTTTGAGACCAGCTTTGGCAACGTAGTGGGACCCTGTCTCTACCAAAAATACAAAAATTAGTCAGTCTCATAACCTGGTCTCAAAATAAGTAATAAATAAATAAATAAATAAATAGATTTTAAAACAACCAATTGCTTACGTTTATTGACCACTTAAATTCTAAAAACTTTGCATTTATTAACTCATTTGATCCTTAAAACGGCTCTAGAAGGTTGATACTAGGTTAATACTCATCTTACACATGAGGAAACTGAGACAGAAGGAAGTAAGGTAACCTGGGCAGGTCTCA